>NC_092229.1:26635892-26853392 GCF_036320965.1 Panulirus ornatus | reverse complement strand
GGTCGAACAATCTTGCGCAAGAGTCGTACCATCTTGCTCAAGGATCGTACCATCTTGTTAGAAGGTCGTACCATCTTGCACAAGAGTCGTACCATCTTGCTCAAGGGTCGTACCATCTTGCTCAAGGGTCGTACCATATTGCTCAAGAATCGTACCATCTTGCTCAAGGTCAACCGTCGTGCTCAAGGTGCTTATTAGCTAGACCATCACTTGAGAATTTCATGATAAAATTCGTTTAATATACCATATTGCAATATCTATCACCTTCAGGTCATAACTCGTTCAGAGATACTAACAGACGTACGTGCCAGTCTTAGCTTACAGGGTGTGGGGAAGCGAGAGAAACTGCCTGGCCAGCAAACTAAAGTATAGCGAAATACGTTTGTAAGCTTGAAGTGTACTGCCTGATACAGTGCCGGGAGGTGGGGCAGTGGGAGGGACCGCCAAAGAGGGGAATGTTCCTACCCTGGCGCGAGGCAGCACGGGCTGGGGACGCTGTCACAACCGAGACGCATCATCATTAATGCTTCTTGCTCTCCAGTAGCGATAAAACACATTAATAAACACTCAGAGAAAAAGCATTATACTGTGCGACCTGAGAGACGCCATCATCACCTGCGTCCCAGGCCTCCCCCATCACGCTCAGGACCTCCAGGCAGCCCCCCTCCCCCCTCCTCTCCACTCCCTTAATGACTATTAAATGCCCCGCCACCACCACTCTCACCTGCTGATGACAGCTATTAGTACCTCCTCTACACAAGATATGAACATCCATTTACGGTGGCTGGGATGGCTTCCGTCCTGAGCCCTCTACTGTGGCCCGGCGACCCTGACGGGTGGCCCTTTAAACCTCCCCGGATCTCCAGGCATCGAGATGTTACGGGTACAGAGGATGGCACAAGGCAGCACGTCTCCTGCAGAAGAGAGACCTGACGGAGTCGACGGTTCTTGGCGCCCCATATCCACTCTGACTGGTGATGCGGTCTGATAATTCACCTTAATTGATAATTTATGCTGATTCGTCCCCGGACACAAGAGAGGCCAGCATCACAGGTGGGTAATTACTCTTCCCTCCTGATTAACATCCACAGACAATGTATCTGCTGCTTCTGGTTCCTCACGTTACTTTAACACAAGATTCTTCCTTTATCGTTTTCAAAAAAAATGACTAGTGTGGCTGGCCTGTGACCGGCATATTCTTGATTGGTTCTGAAGCAGCTTCACGCAACTAGCTCGAGCACGTCCGTCCGGTAATCTACAACAAGGCGAACCGGGTTGTTATCTTGTGTGTGTGTGTGTGTGTGTGTGTGTGTGTAAATGTTAAAAAAAAATAGGAAAGAACGGCTTATTGAATTCAGGCAGCCATTTGGTGCGCGCGCGTGTGTGTGTGTGTGTGTCTGTCTGTCTGTCTGTCTGTCTGTGTTTATTTTTGTGTTAGTCATGATGTCTGTAATAAAGATCTTGTCACACTAGGCTCACGGAACAGTCTAGACCCACGGAACAGTCTAGACCTACGGAACAGTCCGGGTCCACGGAACGGTCCGGGCCACGGAACAGTCATCCTAATCATAACAACATTTAGAGCAGAAAAATAAATGCAGGTTAAGGACATCTCAGCCGACCTGTGAGTAGTGGCTTGTCTCTTGCCGGAATCAGCTGTGCTGGAATTTACATGTCTGTGACCTTCCTGCTGAGAGCAGCGAGTAACACACCTTCAGGAGGCGTGCTGGGGAGCGGTAGTGGGCGGAGGGAAAGACGCAAGGTGGGTACTGCCAGTACGTCTGTGCACCTCTCCACCACGGCCAGACATGGACCTGCCCAGTACATGTCTCTTCACCGCGAGACAGACTCGGGACTGATCCTGACATCCCAAGCGTCTGTCCAAAAGGAGACAGACACAGGACTGGCCCTCCCACCCAACATATCAGTTCACAGACAGACAGACATGGGGCTGATCATACCCAGAGTGTCTGTTCACAGCCAGACAGACAGTGGTTAATGCTTTGTGTTGTTAGCTTTTGTACAGTTAATGCAAACCAGATATGAAGTATAGGACAGCAGTAGAGTATTCCTTATTCTCTTGTGTCTCCGTGCTGGGGACAGACAGAGTGCATACTTACCACTCCAGGCAACGAGATCTCTCCAGGAGGAAAGGCCAGCTCGTAACGCTCACCAGTAAGAGACAGAAAGAGAGAGAGAGAGAGAGAGAGAGAGAGAGAGAGAGAGAGAGAGAGAGAGAGAGAGAGAGAGAGAGAGACTATAAATAAATCCTTGAGGGATGATTAAAACTGATCACGCTCCAGACAGCACTCGGTATGTTGCAGATCAGGATAACCTCCACCGTGACTTGATTTTGGGGTTTAAAAATATTCCCTTCATCTGAAATGCATGTCTTGTCAGGGTACTCGCTCTGCAATTTTGTGTAATGGTTAACACAGGTTAAACTTCTGTCTCAGCTATATGTGGGACTGGTCTGAAAACTTACATTACTTAATCCTCTTGCAGGTTACAATATCGTAGTCCAGGTTTCTGGAAATTTTGAATAAAAGAGTCGAACGTAATATTCATAAAAGCTTTGTCCACTGCCGGAGTATCATTCAAAGCCAAAGATTCGGTCGATCAGATTATCTTAACATTCTTTTGATATGTTGGATATCAGATTGTGATTATTGCCCTGCCTCAGCAACGTGTTATGTCAGACTTTTCAGCATGACGGTACGATCCTTGACCATGACGATACGATCCTTGAGCACGACGGTTCGATCCTTAAGCTCGACGACACGTTCCTTGAGCACGACTATACGATCCTCAGCACAACGGCACGATCCTTGAGCACGACGACACGTTCCTTGAGCACGACGGTACGATCCTTGAGCACGAGGTACGATCCTTGAGCAGCACGACGACACGTTCCTTGAGCACGACTATACGATCCTTGAGCACAACGGTACGATCCTTGAGCACGACTACACGTTCCTTGAACACGACTATACGATCCTTGAGCACATCGGTACGATTCTTGAACACGACGACACGTTCCTTGAGCACGACGGTACGATCCTTGAGCACGAGGTACGATCCTTGAACACGACGGTACGATCCTTGAGCACGAGGTACGATCCTTGAGCACGAAGATACGATCCTTGAGCACAAAGATACGATCCTTGAGCACGAGGTACGATCCTTGAGCACGACGGTACGATCCTTTAGCACGAGGTACGGTACTTAAGCACAAGATACGATCTTTGAACAAGAAGATGCGATCCTTGAGCACGAAGATGCACGATCCTTGAGCACGCCTGTACGATCCTATAGCGTCACGGTACGATCCTTGGGTATAATACCTTCACCGTTGGTCTTACCCAAGTGCAGATCAGTGGCCAGGCAATCATTCGTAAACATCGTACTGACGCGCTGTAGGGTCGTGCCGTTGAGTTCAGGGGTCGTGCCGTCATGACCAAAGGTCGCGCCGTCATGCTCAGGAGTCGTGCCGTCGTACTCAAAGACCGTGGGTCGTGCTGAAGGGTCGTGCCGTCGTTCTCAGAGGTCGTGCCGCTGTGCTCAAGTATCGCGCCGTAGTGCGCTAGTAATAAATGAAGCTGCTGTTTTGTAGGTTATTGGCTTGCTAGTACCGGTCGCTAACTGACTAGCAAGTCGGTATATATATATATATATATATATATATATATATATATATATATATATATATATAGACTGAGTACAGAATGGAAAAAGGTGAGAACAATGGAAGTAAGGGGAGTGGGGGAGGAGTGGGATGTATTTAGGGAATCAGTGATGGATTGCGCAAAAGATGCTTGTGGCAGCAGAAGAGTGGGAGGTGGGTTGATTAGAAAGGGTAGTGAGTGGTGGGATGAAGAAGTAAGAGTATTAGTGAAAGAGAAGAGAGAGGCATTTGGACGATTTTTGCAGGGAAAAAATGCAATTGAGTGGGAGATGTATAAAAGAAAGAGACAGGAGGTCAAGAGAAAGGTACAAGAGGTGAAAAAAAGGGCAAATGAGAGATGGGGTGAGAGAGTATCATTAAATTTTAGGGAGAATAAAAAGATGTTCTGGAAGGAGGTAAATAAAGTGCGTAAGACAAGGGAGCAAATGGGAACTTCAGTGAAGGGCGCAAATGGGGAGGTGATAACAAGTAGTGGTGATGTGAGAAGGAGATGGAGTGAGTATTTCGAAGGTTTGTTGAATGTGTTTGATGATAGAGTGGCAGATATAGGGTGTTTTGGTCGAGGTGGTGTGCAAATTGAGAGGGTTAGGGAAAATGATTTGGTAAACAGAGAAGAGGTAGTGAAAGCTTTGCGGAAGATGAAAGCCGGCAAGGCAGCAGGTTTGGATGGTATTGCAGTGGAATTTATTAAAAAAGGGGGTGACTGTATTGTTGACTGGTTGGTAAGGTTATTTAATGTATGTATGACTCATGGTGAGGTGCCTGAGGATTGGCGGAATGCGTGCATAGTGCCATTGTACAAAGGCAAAGGGGATAAGAGTGAGTGCTCAAATTACAGAGGTATAAGTTTGTTGAGTATTCCTGGTAAATTATATGGGAGGGTATTAATTGAGAGGGTGAAGGCATGTACAGAGCATCAGATTGGGGAAGAGCAGTGTGGTTTCAGAAGTGGTAGAGGATGTGTGGATCAGGTGTTTGCTTTGAAGAATGTATGTGAGAAATACTTAGAAAAGCAAATGGATTTGTATGTAGCATTTATGGACCTGGAGAAGGCATATGATAGAGTTGATAGAGATGCTCTGTGGAAGGTATTAAGAATATATGGTGTGGGAGGCAAGTTGTTAGAAGCAGTGAAAAGTTTTTATCGAGGATGTAAGGCATGTGTACGTGTAGGAAGAGAGGAAAGTGATTGGTTCTCAGTGAATGTAGGTTTGCGGCAGGGGTGTGTGATGTCTCCATGGTTGTTTAATTTGTTTATGGATGGGGTTGTTAGGGAGGTAAATGCAAGAGTTTTGGAAAGAGGGGCAAGTATGAAGTCTGTTGGGGATGAGAGAGCTTGGGAAGTGAGTCAGTTGTTGTTCGCTGATGACACAGCGCTGGTGGCTGATTCATGTGTGAAACTGCAGAAGCTGGTGACTGAGTTTGGTAAAGTGTGTGGAAGAAGAAAGTTAAGAGTAAATGTGAATAAGAGCAAGGTTATTAGGTACAGTAGGGTTGAGGGTCAAGTCAATTGGGAGGTGAGTTTGATTGGAGAAAAACTGGAAGTGAAGTGTTTTAGATATCTGGGAGTGGATCTGGCAGCGGATGGAACCATGGAAGCGGAAGTGGATCATAGGGTGGGGGAGGGGGCGAAAATTCTGGGGGCCTTGAAGAATGTGTGGAAGTCGAGAACATTATCTCGGAAAGCAAAAATGGGTATGTTTGAAGGAATAGTGGTTCCAACAATGTTGTATGGTTGCGAGGCGTGGGCTATGGATAGAGTTGTGCGCAGGAGGATGGATGTGCTGGAAATGAGATGTTTGAGGACAATGTGTGGTGTGAGGTGGTTTGATCGAGTGAGCAACGTAAGGGTAAGAGAGATGTGTGGAAATAAAAAGAGCGTGGTTGAGAGAGCAGAAGAGGGTGTTTTGAAGTGGTTTGGGCACATGGAGAGGATGAGTGAGGAAAGATTGACCAAGAGGATATATGTGTCGGAGGTGGAGGGAACAAGGAGAAGAGGGAGACCAAATTGGAGGTGGAAAGATGGAGTGAAAAAGATTTTGTGTGATCGGGGCCTGAACATGCAGGAGGGTGAAAGGAGGGCAAGGAATAGAGTGAATTGGAGCGATGTGGTATACCGGGGCTGACGTGCTGTCAGTGGATTGAATCAAGGCATGTGAAGCGTCTGGGGTAAACCATGGAAAGCTGTGTAGGTATGTATATTTGCGTGTGTGGACGTATGTATATACATGTGTATGGGGGGGGGGGTTGGGCCATTTCTTTCGTCTGTTTCCTTGCGCTACCTCGCAAACGCGGGAGACAGCGACAAAGTATAAAAAAAAAAAAAATATATATATATATATATATATATATATATATATATATATATATATATATGGAAAGATGGAGTGAAAAATATTTTTGAGCGATCGGTGCCTGAACATGCAGGAGGGTGAAAGACGTGCAAGGAATAGAGTGAATTGGAACGATGTGGTATACCGGAGTCGACGTGCTGTCAATGGATTGAACCAGGGCATTTGAAGCGTCTGGGGTAAACCATGGAAAGTTTTGTGGGGCCTGGATGTGGAAAGGGAGCTGTGCTTTCGGTGCAAGTATGAATTATGTGCATGTGTATATATGTATGTGGCGGGATAGCGATAGGAATGAATGAAGGCAAGCAAGTATGAATATGTACTTGTGTATATATGTATATATCCATGTATGGGCTTTTATGTGTATGTATATATATATATATATATATATATATATATATATATATATATATATATATATATATATATATTTCTTTCTTTCTTTCAAACTATTCGCCATTTCCCGCATTAGCGAGGTAGCGTTAAGAACAGAGGACTGGGCCTTTGAGGGAATACCCTCACCTGGCCCAATTCTCTGTTCCTTCTTTTGGAAAATTAAAAAAAAACGAGAGGGGAGGATTTCCAGCCCCCCGCTCCCTCCCCTTTTAGTCGCCTTCTACGACACGCAGGGAATATATATATATATATATATATATATATATATATATATATATATATATATATATATGAAGTATGAAGTCTGTTGGGGATGAGAGAGCTTGGGAAGTGAGTCAGTTGTTGTTCGCTGATGATACAGCGCTGGTGGCTGATTCATGTGAGAAACTGCAGAAGCTGGTGACTGAGTTTGGTAAAGTGTGTGAAAGAAGAAAGTTAAGAGTAAATGTGAATAAGAGCAAGTTTATTAGGTACAGTAGGGTTGAGGGTCAAGTCAATTGGGAGGTGAGTTTGAATGGAGAAAAACTGGAGGAAGTGAAGTGTTTTAGATATCTGGGAGTGGATCTGGCAGCGGATGGAACCATGGAAGCGGAAGTGGATCATAGGGTGGGGGAGGGGGCGAAAATTCTGGGAGCCTTGAAGAATGTGTGGAAGTCGAGAACATTATCTCGGAGAGCAAAAATGGGTATGTTTGAAGGAATAGTGGTTCCAACAATGTTGTATGGTTGCGAGACGTGGGCTATGGATAGAGTTGTGCGCAGGAGGATGGATGTGCTGGAAATGAGATGTTTGAGGACAATATGTGGTGTGAGGTGGTTTGATCGAGTAAGTAACGTAAGGGTAAGAGAGATGTGTGGAAATAAAAAGAGCGTGGTTGAGAGAGCAGAAGAGGGTGTTTTGAAATGGTTCAGGCACATGGAGAGAATGAGTGAGGAAAGATTGACCAAGAGAATATATGTGTCGGAGGTGGAGGGAACGAGGAGAAGAGGGAGACCAAATTGGAGGTGGAAAGATGGAGTGAAAAAGATTTTGTGTGATCGGGGCCTGAACATGCAGGAGGGTGAAAGGAGGGCAAGGAATAGAGTGAATTGGAGCGATGTGGTATACCGGGGTTGACGTGCTGTCAGTGGATTGAATCAAGGCATGTGAAGCGTCTGGGGTAAACCATGGAAAGCTGTGTAGGTATGTATATTTGCGTGTGTGGAAGTATGTATATACATGTGTATGGGGGTGGGTTGGGCCATTACTTTCGTCTGTTTCCTTGCGCTACCTCGCAAACGCGGGAGACAGCGAAAAAAGAAAAAAAAAAAAAAAAAAAAAAATATATATATATATATATATATATATATATATATATATATATATATATATATATATATATATATATATATCAGATATATACATATATATATGTATGTGTGTGTGTGTGTGTGTGTGTGTGTGTGTGTGTGTATATATGAATAGCCGGGCCATTCTTCGTCTGTTTTCTGGCGCTACTTCGCTGACGCGGGAAACAGCGATTAAGTATAATAAATGAATATATATATATATATATATATATATATATATATATATATATATATATATATATATATATATATATATATTAAGTATAATAAATTAAGCATAATTAAGTATAATAATTATTAAGTATAATAAATGAATATATATATATATATATATATATATATGTATATATATATATATATATATATATATATATATATATATATATATATATATATATATATATGTGTGTGTGTGTGTGTGTGTGTGTGTGTGTGTGTGTGTGTATATATGGGAGTGAATTTGGCAGCGGATGGAACCATGGAAGCGAAAGTGAATCATAGGGTGGGGGAGGGGGCGAAAGTTCTGGGAGCGTTGAAGAATGTGTGGAAGTCGAGAACCGTTATCTTGGAAAGGAAAAATCGGTATGTTTACAGGAATAGTGGTTCCAACAATTTCATATGGTTGCGAGACGTGTGCTATAGATAGAGTTGTGCGGAGGAGGGTGGATGTGCTGGAAATGAGATGTTTAAGGACAATATGTGGTGTGAGGTGGTTTGATCGAGTAAGAAATGAAAGGGTAAGAGAGATGTGTGGTAATAAAAAGAGTGCGGTTGAAAGAGCAGAAGAGGGTGTTTTGAGATGGTTTCGTCACATGGAGAGAATGAGTGATGAAAGATTGACAAAGAAGATATATGTGTCAGAGGTGGAGAGAACGAGGAGTGGGAGACCAAATTGGAGGTGGAAAGATGGCGTGAAAAAGATTTTGAGTGATCGGGGCCTGAACATACAGGAAGGTGAAAGGCGTGCAAGGAATAGAGTGAATTGGAACGATGTGGTATACCAGGGTCGACGTGCTGTCAGTGGATTGAATTAGGGCATATGATGCGTCTGGGGTAAACCATGGAAAGTTCTGTGGGGCCTGGATGTGGAAAGGGAGCTGTAGTTTCGGTGCATTATTACATGACAGATAGAGAGTGAGTGAGAACAAAACGTGGCCTTTGTTGTATATATATATATATATATATATATATATATATATATATATATATATATATATATATATCGTCCAAATGCCTCTCTCTTCTCTTTCACTAATACTCTTACTTCTTCATCCCACCACTCACTACCCTTTCTAATCAACCCACCTCCCACTCTTCTCATGCCACAAGCATCTTTTGCGCAATCAATCACTGATTCCCTAAATACATCCCATTCCTCCCCCACTCCCCTTACTTCCATTGTTCTCACCTTTTTCCATTCTGTACTCAGTCTCTCCTGGTACTTCCTCACACAAGTCTCCTTCCCAAGCTCACTTACTCTCACCACCCTCTTCACCCCAACATTCACTCTTCTTTTCTGAAAACCCATACAAATCTTCACCTTAGCCTACACAAGATAATGATCAGACATCCCTCCAGTTGCACCTCTCAGCACATTAACATCCAAAAGTCTCTCTTTCGCGCGTCTGTCAATTAACACGTAATCCAATAACGCTCTCTGGCCATCTCTCCTACTTACATAAGTATACTTATGTATATCTCGCTTTTTAAACCAGGTATTCCCAATCATCAGTCCTTTTTCAGCACATAAATCTACAAGCTCTTCACCATTTCCATTTACAACACTGAACACCCCATGTATACCAATTATTCCCTCAACTGCCACATTACTCACCTTTGCATTCAAATCACCCATCACTATAACCCGGTCTCGTGCATCAAAACCACTAACACACTCATTCAGCTGCTCCCAAAACACTTGCCTCTCATGATCTTTCTTCTCATGCCCAGGTGCATATGCACCAATAATCACCCATCTCTCTCCATCAACTTTCAGTTTTACCCATATTAATCGAGAATTTACTTTCTTACATTCTATCACATACTCCCACAACTCCTGTTTCAGGAGTACTGCTACTCCTTCCCTTGCTCTTGTCCTCTCACTAACCCCTGACTTTACTCCCAAGACATTCCCAAACCACTCTTCCCCTTTACCCTTGAGCTTCGTTTCACTCAGAGCCAAAACAACCAGGTTCCTTTCCTCAAACATACTACCTATCTCTCCTTTTTTCACATCTTGGTTACATCCACACACATTTAGGCACCCCAATCTGAGCCTTCGAGGAGGATGAGCACTCCCCGCGTGACTCCTTCTTCTGTTTCCCATTTTGCAGGGAAAAAATGCAATTGAGTGGGAGATGTATAAAAGAAAGAGACAGGAGGTCAAGAGAAAGGTGCAGGAGGTGAAAAAAAGGGCAAATGAGAGTTGGGGTGAGAGAGTATCATTAAATTTTAGGGAGAATAAAAAGATGTTCTGGAAGGAGGTAAATAAAGTGCGTAAGACAAGGGAGCAAATGGGAACTTCAGTGAAGGGCGCAAATGGGGAGGTGATAACAAGTAGTGGTGATGTGAGAAGGAGATGGAGTGAGTATTTTGAAGGTTTGTTGAATGTGTTTGATGATAGAGTGGCAGATATAGGGTGCTTTGGTCGAGGTGGTGTGCAAAGTGAGAGGGTTAGGGAAAATGATTTGGTAAACAGAGAAGAGGTAGTAAAAGCTTTGCGGAAGATGAAAGCCGGCAAGGCAGCAGGTTTGGATGGTATTGCAGTGGAATTTATTAAAAAAGGTGGTGACTGTATTGTTGACTGGTTGGTAAGGTTATTTAATGTATGTATGACTCATGGTGAGGTGCCTGAGGATTGGCGGAATGCGTGCATAGTGCCATTGTACAAAGGCAAAGGGGATAAGAGTGAGTGCTCAAATTACAGAGGTATAAGTTTGTTGAGTATTCCTGGTAAATTATATGGGAGGGTATTGATTGAGAGGGTGAAGGCATGTACAGAGCATCAGATTGGGGAAGAGCAGTGTGGTTTCAGAAGTGGTAGAGGATGTGTGGATCAGGTGTTTGCTTTGAAGAATGTATGTGAGAAATACTTAGAAAAGCAAATGGATTTGTATGTAGCATTTATGGATCTGGAGAAGGCATATGACAGAGTTGATAGAGATGCTCTGTGGAAGGTATTAAGAATATATTGTGTGGGAGGCAAGTTGTTAGAAGCAGTGAAAAGTTTTTATCGAGGATGTAAGGCATGTGTACGTGTAGGAAGAGAGGAAAGTGATTGGTTCTCAGTGAATGTAGGTTTGCGGCAGGGGTGTGTGATGTCTCCATGGTTGTTTAATTTGTTTATGGATGGGGTTGTTAGGGAGGTGAATGCAAGAGTTTTGGAAAGAGGGGCAAGTATGAAGTCTGTTGGGGATGAGAGAGCTTGGGAAGTGAGTCAGTTGTTGTTCGCTGATGATACAGCGCTGGTGGCTGATTCATGTGAGAAACTGCAGAAGCTGGTGACTGAGTTTGGTAAAGTGTGTGAAAGAAGAAAGTTAAGAGTAAATGTGAATAAGAGCAAGGTTATTAGGTACAGTAGGGTTGAGGGTCAAGTCAATTGGTAGGTGAGTTTGAATGGAGAAAAACTGGAGGAAGTGAAGTGTTTTAGATATCTGGGAGTGGATCTGGCAGCGGATGGAACCATGGAAGCGGAAGTGGATCATAGGGTGGGGGAGGGGGCGAAAATTCTGGGAGCCTTGAAGAATGTGTGGAAGTCGAGAACATTATCTCGGAAAGCAAAAATGGGTATGTTTGAAGGAATAGTGGTTCCAACAATGTTGTATGGTTGCGAGGCGTGGGCTATGGATAGAGTTGTGCGCAGGAGGATGGATGTGCTGGAAATGAGATGTTTGAGGACAATGTGTGGTGTGAGGTGGTTTGATCGAGTGAGTAACGTAAGGGTAAGAGAGATGTGTGGAAATAAAAAGAGCGTGGTTGAGAGAGCAGAAGAGGGTGTTTTGAAATGGTTTGGGCACATGGAGAGAATGAGTGAGGAAAGATTGACCAAGAGGATATATGTGTCGGAGGTGGAGGGAACGAGGAGAAGAGGGAGACCAAATTGGAGGTGGAAAGTTGGAGTGAAAAAGATTTTGTGTGATCGGGGCCTGAACATGCAGGAGGGTGAAAGGAGGGCAAGGAATAGAGTGAATTGGAGCGATGTGGTATACCGGGGTTGACGTGCTGTCAGTGGATTGAATCAAGGTATGTGAAGCGTCTGGGGTAAACCATGGAAAGCTGTGTAGGTATGTATATTTGCGTGTGTGGACGTATGTATATACATGTGTATGGGGGTGGGTTGGGCCATTTCTTTCGTCTGTTTCCTTGCGCTACCTCGCAAACGCGGGAGACAGCGACAAAGCAAAAAAAGAAAAAAAAAAAAATATATATATATATATATATATATATATATATATATATATATTATCATTATAATCATAATCATTATTAATCAAAACTCATGAACTTAAGGAAGGGTTGGAGTTTTATTCAGTGTATGGTAAAAATAAGTCTTTGCATTAATCCCTGCACAATGAGTAACAACAATTTCCTTATCTTTTACACCACCAAAGATTTTCTGGAAAGATTTATCTCGAGAGAAAAAGATCAAGTAACTGTTAAGAGAGAGGATGGAGCCATCACGTGACACGTCGACACTCATTAAAACTCTTGAAGGCAACTAAGTTACGCAGCTTAATTTACAAACGAAAATAATTCATGTGTAATGGTTCAACCTGCGGTTTTGTGTTGACGCGTACTGCATGGCCCATAATTACTTGAAGAACAAATCCCCAACATTCGTCGATGTGTGTGTGTGTCGGCAATTATGTGATAAGGTCAACTAGCATGTTAGTGCATCTTTCATAGCCTTGACATTCTCCAGACAACGGGGCTCATGAATTACCCAATTCGAATCGTAAACGGTGGTATTTAACCTATAATGATATTTTTATTCCTACGTGATGTTAGTTGCTGACTTTCTCCACACACACACACACACACACACACACTCACACACACACACACACACCAATTGCTAGAGGCAGTTGTTAAAGAGTATTGTTTGGGCGAATGGGAGATATAGGTAAATATGATAACGTGAGGGAGAACAAACCTGTAGAAACTATATACGGAGAGACGGGAGGAGAGAAGACTGTCGATGGCAGGAAGCCAAACACATCTTCCGACTTGCAGGAAATTGGTAACGGACGATCGATCCCTCTGACAAACGAAAGCAGGAGCTGGAAGAAAGGCTTGGGGAAAACATGTATGAAGCACCATGAAGAAAGAATACAAGAAACCAATGAATAGATGGATCAGGAACAGAGTGTAGAGATCCCATGGTGGGAGTCATACCAGGAACTCACAGGCATAATATGTAGTGGCAAGAAGCACCGTAGTATTTCCCCCATATGATATGTAGTAACAAGAAGAGAAACTGGGAACAGATTAGGAGGGTGGTTGGCTCTCTTAGTATGAGGGAAAATTTCATCTTGAGCTCCTGCTAGGTAAAGGTTCGGACATTATGTAATTTGAGAGGAACACAGCATGGAAAAATGCCTTCCTGTTTGTACAGCAACAGTTCTGTTGGAGAAATGAGTAAGTGTTG
The DNA here is from genome assembly GCF_036320965.1 of Panulirus ornatus. Classification (NCBI taxonomy): domain Eukaryota; kingdom Metazoa; phylum Arthropoda; class Malacostraca; order Decapoda; family Palinuridae; genus Panulirus; species Panulirus ornatus. Next base: position 26,839,964 of record NC_092229.1, on the reverse strand, counting down.
AGGGACTGTGGTAGGACAGTGATGCTTTCTGTTGTGGAGAGGTGGGTAGTAACAGTCCTAACGGAAGGGTCATGGCGATGATAGCGATGGTGGTGTCATAAATGACAGTGACAACACTTGTAGGTAGGTAGTGGCCTCTCAGCAGGAGAGGGATTGACAACAATGGCGTGGACATCAGGAATGATGGCAGCGACATTTTCATTTGTTGTGGTGAGCAGTATTGGTGATGGCACTCGGGTCAAGAGATGTGGTGGCAACACTGATGGTGACGAAAGTGATTAGAACAGTGATAGTGATAACAGTGCTGATGACATAGGTAGTGACTGACAAGTGATAGTGATTCCATTAATGCTGACTACACTGTCACCAGAGTATTAGTAAAAGAGGAAAATCAGCAATGTTTACATAGATTTCAGTTATATCGCTAGTAGCATCAACGCTAGTGATATACTGGTGGTTGCAACAAAGGTGACCTCCTTGTTGTAGTGGATAGTGCTGTTGACCATGACGCATTCACAGGCCGCCTGATTTCGACCCAGTATAACTTCGAATCCTAGTTTCGGCAGCCAGTCCAAAGTCAACCCAGCTGTTCATCTTCCCCCAGGGGCTGGTTAGATGACATGGTTGCCTGGCCTACATCATTGGCCACTCTTGCTATAGTATGATAAATGGTAAATCTGCTAAACAGAGTTGTGATGTCAGCCTCCAAACGTGTCTAGCTTAGGTATACTCCTGTCAACAATACCACCCGTACCCCACCTCTTACCAGCAATACCACCTAAAGTACCTGCCAACAGTACCTGCTAACAGAACCACCTGAAGTATCTGCCAATAGTAATACCTGTAATACCTGCCAACGGCACTGCCTGAAGTGTCTGCCAACATTATCAACTGTAGTACATTCCACAGTCCCATCAGAGATATTCGTGGTACATGCCACTGGTAGTATCTGGCAACTGTACCACCTATGATATCTGCCAGCACCACTGCTTGTAGCGTCTGTTAACAGTACCACCTGGTCTACTTTCTACAGAACCGAGATACCTGTCAACAGTGCAACCTGTACAGCAGAAGGTAAACATCTACAGAGATGTACGTACATGTGCCTCTGTTATGGTGATTACTCCTGTTGTAGGATGATCAACGAGATGCTTCATGTTTTTACATATTGAGGAATTAACATAAACTACTTCTAATTTTGATGTAGATGAGTGTGTAAGTCTATTAAGTATTCTACCAACAGACGGCAGGGGTCACAAAACCTTCACAGCCAGGTCATGCGAGGTCAGTTTGAGGGGCGGAGTGTGACGGTGATCACTGGGCCTAATTAGCAGTTGTGACCTTAAACAGAGGTCATTAACAATGGTGACTAATGTCTTGACCATCCAGCCTGTCCAGGGATTATAATTAGAGATTTTTCTCCTATTCTTTTCTTTTGGCATAGACTAGCGTGAAGGTACATTAGTATTCTTTACGTGTTGAACTACCGGTAGCAAATTTTGCACATTTAACTGTTCATATATGCAGTGGGCACCTGCATTCTTTCATGTTCTTACAAACTTGCAAAATTTATGCAATGTGGACGTTCATAATTGCATTTACAAATGCTAACATGCATCGGCCGATGAATCATCCCACACGAACCTGAATATTTCGTGGGAATATGTATGTATGTATATACATGTGTATGTGGGTGGGTTGGGCCATTCTTTCGTCTGTTTCCTTGCGCTACCTCGCTAACGCGAGAGACAGCGACAAAGTATAATAATGAAAAAAAATTTGTATATTTATATATATATATATATATATATATATATATATATATATATATATATATATATATATATATATATATACATATACATATATATATATATATATATATATATATATATATATATATATATATATATATATATATATATATATATATCCCTGGGGATAGGGGAGAAAGAATACTTCCCACGTATTCCCTGCGTGTCGTAGAAGGCGACTAAAAGGGGAGAGAGCGGGTAGCTGGAAATCCTCCCCTCTCGTTTTTTTTCAATTTTGCAAAAGAGGGAACAGAGAAGGGGGCCAGGTGAGGATATTCCCTCAAAGGCCCAGTCCTCTTTTCTTAACGCTACCTCGCTAATGCGGGAAATGGCGAATAGTATGAAAGAAAGAAAGATATATATATATATATATATATATATATATATATATATATATATATATATATATATATATATATATATATATATATATATATATATATATATACGGATTGAACCAGGGCATGTGAAGCGTCTGGGGTAAACCATGGAAAGTTCTGTGGGGCCTGGATGTGGCCAGGGAGCTGTGGTTTCGGTGCATTATACATTACCGCTAGAGACTGAGTGTGAACGAATGTGGCCTTTGTTGTCCTTTCCTAGCGCTACCTTGCGCACATGGCGGGGTGGCGATGGGAATAAATAAGGGCAGACAGTATGAATTATGTACATGTGTATGTATGTATATGTCTGTGTGTGTGTATATATGTATACGTTGAGATGTATAGGTATGTATATTTGCGTGTGTGGACGTATATGTATATACATGTGTATGTTGGTGGGTTGGGCCATTCTTTCGTCTGTTTCCTTGCGCTACCTCACTAATGCGGGAGACAGCGACAAAGTAAAACAAATAAATGAATATATATATATATATATATATATATATATATATATATATATATATATATATATATATATATATATATATTATCTATTTCATTTTGCTTTGTCGCTGTCTCCCGCGTTTGCGAGGTAGCGCAAGGAAACAGACGAAAGAAATGGCCCAACCCACCCCCATACAAATGTGTATATATATATATATATATATATATATATATATATATATATATATATACATATATATATCGCTGGGGATAGGGGAGAAAAATATTTCCCACGTATTCCTGCGTGTCGTAAAAGGCGACTAAAAGGGGAGGGATAGGGGGGCTAGAAATCCTCCCCTCCAGTTTTCACTTTTCTAAACGAAGGAACAGAGAAGGGGGCCAAATGAAGATTTTCCCCCTTGGGCTCAGTCCTCTGTTCTTAATGCTACCTCCCTAACGCGGGAAATGGCGAATGTGTATGAAAAAAGAATATATATATAAATATATATATATATATATATATATATATATATATATATATATATGTATATATATATATATATATATCTTTTCTTTATATATATATATATATTCCTATGAGTCTACGGGGAAAATGAAACACGATAAGTTCTTAAGTGCACTTTCGTGTAATAATCACATCATCAGGGGAGACACAAGGGAGAAATATAAGTCAGTTGATATACATCGAAGAGACGAAGCTAGGACGCCATGTTTACCAAGTGAAGCCCTAGCTCCGTCTCTTCAATGTATATCAACCGACTGTTATATTTCTCTCTTGCGCCTCCCCTGATGATACGATTACCACACGGGGATGAGCATGTCTTCGTATCTATGTGTGATACACACATACTTACACAGTGGATCGTCTTTGATTTTGTGATATAGATATATGAATGACCTACCACCAGTGTTCGCTCAGGTTACTCGCCAAGTGTTAAGTGAGTGTGTAGACCGTTGGGAAACCGACTGACCTACCACCAGGAGTCCAGTGACTAGATGGACTGTCAGTAGTCCATGGAAAGGACTGATGACAGGACACATGATGGTCTACGACGGGGCTATTTGTTGAATTAACCATTGTATTAGAAACAGGATAGTAAACTAGGGGGGTACCTCCACATTCATCTCTACCAGAAAAAGTGGGGGGAAAAATGAGAAACACACCATTTGATATGGAGGGAGATACTGCCTTGGATATTCTATAGGAAAGTGTGAACGGAAAACCTCCCTGCCGATTTTACCAGCGGTAGCACTGGGCCTGGGCTCTGAAAAAGGAAGACGAATTGAATTTTTGCAGCAGTTCTGTCATAGCATAACTTTGTAAACACACATTTCGTCTTTGATATCAGCAATTTCTTAGATCTTCGAGGTTGACGCATGATGGCCTTTGACAATGGGACTTCCTCTGCGTCGTCAGTTTCCTTCTGTGCATCCTCTGCGTCACATGTCCATCATTTACATCCCCAATTTTTGCGTCCTATTCTTTTTCGTCCCCATCACTTGCATCCTGAGTCCTGTTCAACTGTTCAACATTTCCTTGGGTCAGATTTGTTCACTTTGTCTACCTCTTCAGTTCTGTTCTCATGTTCATCTCTCTTCCTCCCCTACACGTGGTTCATCTCCTTCCCTCCCCTACACGTGGTTCATCTCCCTCCCTCCCTCCACGTAGTTCATCTCCCTCCCTCCCTCCACGTGGTTCATCTCCCTCCCACCCTCCCTCCACGTGATTCATCTTCCTCCCTCCCTCCACGTCACACTCACCATCTAACCGGTACTGATCTTTGCCTTCATCTAGTCCACCTTTCCACGAGCCACTCATCCCTCGACGCATTCTTCATACCCAGCTCCCAGGTTCACCTGGTGACCTTCCTGGTACGATGTTCACAATGTTCCACTGCAATCATCTCCCGTCACCCTTACCCGTCAATAAACCTCCGTCATTGTCTTCTGTCAGCAATCCCCTTCAACCTTTCCCGTCAATCCTGACTAATTATTTTCTCCCCCACCCAACACACACACACACACACACACACACACACACACACACACACACAACCTTCCGGTATGTTCTATATCTCGTGGGTAGTAAATAAACCTTCCTGGCCCCCAAGTCCCCCCCTTCCCCCACAATTTCATGTGCCCCTTCCTCTCCTCCCCCCACCCTCCCCCTCTCCAACACACGAAAAACGCCCGGATAATCAAATTTCCCCCGGATTAACCCCCGCCAAGATAACCCGTGGGACGGCGCTTTAACTTTAACTCGGACTTAATTTTCCTCCGGAAGATTAAAAGTTAGACAGAGAGCTGGAGGAACATCGTTAGGGGCGGGCGTGCCGGCCCGGGGGACGCCCCCATCACGTGAGACCTGACCCACCAGATGTAGAGCAGAGGGACCAGGATGTGACGGGCAGGATTGCTAGGCAGGATGGACTAAGGTAGGAATGGCTAGGAGGAAGCGCCCCCAACCTGCCACACCTTCAACTCCTCCCCTGTGATCACTTCCCCGCCTGTCTCACGCAGCTCGGTTCCATCTTCATGCCGTCAGGCGCTGCTTACGACCGTCAGGCAACACTGGACATCATCAGGTCTTCCTGAACGGTGCCATGAGTTACCTGATGTCTCCAGAGCCTGCTGGTGGAGTACACGATGACGGTAATAACGAAGTGTACAGATAGCATCTTGATTTCAGAATAACACCAGAACATGACCATCTGAAAAGACATATACAGAGCTGTCAACCAATACTTTTTGCCGTATTCATCACTTTTTTTTTAGATGAATACGACAGTACGATTTTTTTTTTAGTAACATGTTTTTTTTTAATTCTGGTCGTATGTTTGCGTACTATACATGTGTATGTGATGCATGGGAAGTTTACACAGGGGTGCACTGTACAATACATAGTGTACGTTCTCATCGCGCGCGTAAGTACTAATGCAGTGTACGAAACAACAGTCAGACATCGGTCAGTTTCCTACTATTTCGCAGAAATGATCGCACAAATTGTCGCACGGTCGGTCTTACCGTCCGATCATGTATTTAGCTTGTGTAACCAGGCTAGTGCTCACTCCTGGGCCAGCCCTCCTGAGGCGTCAAAAAGTCGCGCAAAATTATCATGTGTACATGTGGATAAGATACTACTAATCCCCTTCCATCTATTGTTGTTCTCCAAAGACACAAAATTCAATTTACTTAGATTTTCTAGTAGTGACAGATAAAGAGTAACAATGAAAATTTTTCTAGAAAAATCAAACCCTCATAACGTAAGTTACATCATCACATCAGTTTATTTGCGCCTCGACCATTAATTAGCGGGGTGTAAAGAACAAACCAGTAAAACTGTTTATATTGCCATTACAAATGCCAAATCATGTCTATGTAGAACAATCAAAAAATGATATGCTAAGGAAAGTCAATTAGACATTGACCAATTCATAATGGAAGAGTTTGAAGGGGTTAAAGTGTTACAGTCATCTCCCACATGGGGAAACTTGGTCCTCATGTTCTGATGTTTGGGCTGGCAGTTGTTCGTATGACATATCATCGTGCCAGGCATCACTGAGCGAGTCGACGGTGAGCTGAAGAAGAGTAAAGTCACGTCATCATGGCATCAGTTTCGGGTAAAAAATCATGCAGGAAGTAGCAAACTTTTCTGTGGGACTATACCAGGAAGTGGCTCTGCATTCTGCCGTCTCGGAGGAATGAATTTACCGTACGATGTCAAGTTTGTGCTTCGAATTCTAGCATTGCACACGGAGGAGCCAATGGCATTCAGACTGGATACTTTGTTGGTTTTAAGATGAAAAAATGTGGACTATTTACATGTAGATAACCGAATGGATATAACAGCTCGAGCATTGGATATCACAATTTCCTGTACCGAAAATGCGGTCAGTAATGCGAGTGGTTGTAAATTTCGTTTTGCAAAATTCTTATTTTTTTACTTGAAATTCCTTATTCTTCCATCTGTTTCTTTTCTTATTTGTTTTACCAGGTTGGCAGCTCTGCATACATATATATATATATATATATGTATGTATTTTTTTTTTTTTAACTTTCGAAAATGGGAAACAGAAGAAGGAGTCACGCGGGGAGTGCTCATACTCCTCGAAGGCTCAGATTGGGGTGCCTAAATGTGTGTGGATGTAACCAAGATGTGAAAAAAGGAGAGATAGGTAGTATGTTTGAGGAAAGGAACCTGGATGTTTTGGCTCTGAGTGAAACGAAGCTCAAGGGTGAAGGGGAAGAGTGGTTTGGGAATGTCTTGTGAGTAAAGTCAGGGGTTAGTGAGAGGACAAGAGCAAGGGAAGGAGTAGCAGTACTCCTGAAACAGGAGTTGTGGGAGTACGTGATAGAATGTAAGAAAGTAAATTCCCGATTGATATGGGTAAAACTGAAAGTTGATGGAGAGAGATGGGTGATTATTGGTGCATATGCACCTGGGCATGAGAAGAAAGATCATGAGAGGCAAGTGTTTTGGGAGCGGCTGAATGAGTGTGTTAGTGGTTTTGATGCACGAGACCGGGTTATAGTGATGGGTAATTTGAATGCAAAGGTGAGTAATGTGGCAGTTGAGGGAATAATTGGTGTACATGGGGTGTTCAGTGTTGTAAATGGAAATGGTGAAGAGCTTGTAGATTTATGTGCTGAAAAAGGACTGATGATTGGGAATACCTGGTTTAAAAAGCGAGATATACATAAGTATACATATGTAAGTAGGAGAGATGGCCAGAGAGCGTTATTGGATTTCGTGTCAATTGACAGGCGCGCGAAAGAGAGACTTTTGGATGTTAATGTGCTGAGAGGTGTAACTGGAGGGATGTCTGATCATTATCTTGTGGAGGCTAAGGTGAAGATTTGTATGGGTTTTCAGAAAAGAAGAGTGAATGTTGGGGTGAAGAGGGTGGTGAGAGTAAGTGAGCTTGGGAAGGAGACTTGTGTGAGGAAGTACCAGGAGAGACTGAGTACAGAATGGAAAAAGGTGAGAACAATGGAAGTAAGGGGAGTGGGGGAGGAATGGGATGTATTTAGGGAATCAGTGATGGATTGCGCAAAAGATGCTTGTGGCATGAGAAGAGTGGGAGGTGGGTTGATTAGAAAGGGTAGTGAGTGGTGGGATGAAGAAGTAAGAGTGTTAGTGAAAGAGAAGAGAGAGGCATTTGGACGATTTTTGCAGGGAAAAAATGCAGTTGAGTGGGAGACGTATAAAAGAAAGAGACAGGAGGTCAAGAGAAAGGTGCAAGAGGTGAAAAAAAGGGCAAATGAGAGTTGGGGTGAGAGAGTATCATTAAATTTTAGGGAGAATAAAAAGATGTTCTGGAAGGAGGTAAATAAAGTGCGTAAGACAAGGGAGCAAATGGGAACTTCAGTGAAGGGCGCAAATGGGGAGGTGATAACAAGTAGTGGTGATGTGAGAAGGAGATGGAGTGAGTATTTTGAAGGTTTGTTGAATGTGTTTGATGATAGAGTGGCAGATATAGGGTGTTTTGGTCGAGGTGGTGTGCAAAGTGCGAGGGTTAGGGAAAATGATTTGGTAAACAGAGAAGAGATAGTAAAAGCTTTGCGGAAGATGAAAGCCGGCAAGGCAGCAGGTTTGGAAGGTATTGCAGTGGAATTTATTAAAAAAGGGGGTGACTGTATTGTTGACTGGTTGGTAAGGTTATTTAATGTATGTATGACTCATGGTGAGGTGCCTGAGGACTGGCGGAATGCGTGCATAGTGCCATTGTACAAAGGCAAAGGGGATAAGAGTGAGTGCTCAAATTACAGAGGTATAAGTTTGTTGAGTATTCCTGGCAAATTATATGGGAGGGTATTGATTGAGAGGGTGAAGGCATGTACAGAGCATCAGATTGGGGAAGAGCAGTGTGGTTTCAGAAGTGGTAGAGGATGTGTGGATCAGGTGTTTGCTTTGAAGAATGTATGTGAGAAATACTTAGAAAAGCAAATGGATTTGTATGTAGCATTTATGGATCTGGAGAAGGCATATGATAGAGTTGATAGAGATGCTCTGTGGAAGGTATTAAGAATATATGGTGTGGGAGGCAAGTTGTTAGAAGCAGTGAAAAGTTTTTATCGAGGATGTAAGGCATGTGTACGTGTAGGAAGAGAGGAAAGTGATTGGTTCTCAGTGAATGTAGGTTTGCGGCAGGGGTGTGTGATGTCTCCATGGTTGTTTAATTTGTTTATGGATGGGGTTGTTAGGGAGGTGAATGCAAGAGTTTTGGAAAGAGGGGCAAGTATGAAGTCTGTTGGGGATGAGAGAGCTTGGGAAGTGAGTCAGTTGTTGTTCGCTTATGACACAGCGCTGGTGGCTGATTCATATATATATATATATATATATATATATATATATATATATATATATATATATATATATATATATATGTATATATGTGTATGTATATATACAACAGGAGTTGTGGGAGTATGTGATAGAGTGTAAGAAAGTAAATTCTCGATTAATATGGGTAAAACTGAAAGTTGATGGAGAGAGGTGGGTGATTATTGGTGCATATGCACCTGGGCATGAGAAGAAAGATCAAGAGAGGCAAGTGTTTTGGGAGCAGCTGAATGAGTGTGTTAGTGGTTTTGATGCACGAGACCGGGTCATAGTGATGGGTGATTTGAATGCAAAGGTGAGTAATGTGGCAGTTGAGGGAATAATTGGTATACATGGGGTGTTCAGTGTTGTAAATGGAAATGGTGAAGAGCTTGTAGATTTATGTGCTGAAAAAGGACTGATGAGTGGGAATACCTGGTTTAAAAAGCGAGATATACATAGGTATACTTATGTAAGTAGGAGAGATGGCCAGAGAGCGTTATTGGATTACGTGTTAATTGACAGGCGTGCGAAAGAGAGACTTTTGGATGTTAATGTGCTGAGAGGTGCAACTGGAGGGATGTCTGATCATTATCTTGTGGAGGCTAAGGTGAAGATTTGTATGGGTTTTCAGAAAAGAAGAGTGAATGTTGGGGTGAAGAGGGTGGTGAGAGTAAGTGAGCTTGAGAAGGAGACCTGTGTGAGGAAGTACCACGAGAGACTGAGTACAGAATGGAAAAAGGTGAGAACAATGGAAGTAAGGGGAGTGGGGGAGGAATGGGATGTATTTAGGGAATCAGTGATGGATTGCGCAAAAGATGCTTGTGGCATGAGAAGAGTGGGAGGTGGGTTGATTAGAAAGGGTAGTGAGTGGTGGGATGAAGAAGTAAGAGTGTTAGTGAAAGAGAAGAGAGAGGCATTTGGACGATTTTTGCAGGGAAAAAATGCAGTTGAGTGGGAGACGTATAAAAGAAAGAGACAGGAGGTCAAGAGAAAGGTGCAAGAGGTGAAAAAAAGGGCAAATGAGAGTTGGGGTGAGAGAGTATCATTAAATTTTAGGGAGAATAAAAAGATGTTCTGGAAGGAGGTAAATAAAGTGCGTAAGACAAGGGAGCAAATGGGAACTTCAGTGAAGGGCGCAAATGGGGAGGTGATAACAAGTAGTGGTGATGTGAGAAGGAGATGGAGTGAGTATTTTGAAGGTTTGTTGAATGTGTTTGATGATAGAGTGGCAGATATAGGGTGTTTTGGTCGAGGTGGTGTGCAAAGTGAGAGGGTTAGGGAAAATGATTTGGTAAACAGAGAAGAGGTAGTGAAAGCTTTGCGGAAGATGAAAGCCGGCAAGGCAGCAGGTTTGGATGGTATTGCAGTGGAATTTATTAAAAAAGGGGGTGACTGTATTGTTGACTGGTTGGTAAGGTTATTTAATGTATGTATGACTCATGGTGAGGTGCCTGAGGATTGGCGGAATGCGTGCATAGTGCCATTGTACAAAGGCAAAGGGGATAAGAGTGAGTGCTCAAATTACAGAGGTATAAGTTTGTTGAGTATTCCTGGTAAATTATATGGGAGGGTATTGATTGAGAGGGTGAAGGCATGTACAGAGCATCAGACTGGGGAAGAGCAGTGTGGTTTCAGAAGAGGTAGAGGATGTGTGGATCAGGTGTTTGCTTTGAAGAATGTATGTGAGAAATACTTAGAAAAGCAAATGGATTTGTATGTAGCATTTATGGATCTGGAGAAGGCATATGATAGAGTTGATAGAGATGCTCTGTGGAAGGTATTAAGAATATATGGTGTGGGAGGAAAGTTGTTAGAAGCAGTGAAAAGTTTATATCGAGGATGTAAGGCATGTGTACGTGTAGGAAGAGAGGAAAGTGATTGGTTCTCAGTGAATGTAGGTTTGCGGCAGGGGTGTGTGATGTCTCCATGGTTGTTTAATTTGTTTATGGATGGGGTTGTTAGGGAGGTAAATGCAAGAGTTTTCAAAAGAGGGGCAAGTATGAAGTCTGTTGGGGATGAGAGAGCTTGGGAAGTGAGTCAGTTGTTGTTCGCTGATGATACAGCGCTGGTGGCTGATTCATGTGAGAAACTGCAGAAGCTGGTGACTGAGTTTGGAAAAGTGTGTGGAAGAAGAAAGTTAAGAGTAAATGTGAATAAGAGCAAGGTTATTAGGTACAGTAGGGTTGAGGGTCAAGTCAATTGGGAGGTGAGTTTGAATGGAGAAAAACTGGAGGAAGTGAAGTGTTTTAGATATCTGGGAGTGGATCTGGCAGCGGATGGAACCATGGAAGCGGAAGTAGATCATAGGGTGGGGGAGGGGGCGAAAATCCTGGGGGCCTTGAAGAATGTGTGGAAGTCGAGAACATTATCTCGGAAAGCAAAAATGGGTATGTTTGAAGGAATAGTGGTTCCAACAATGTTGTATGGTTGCGAGGCGTGGGCTATGCATAGAGTCGTGCGCAGTAGGATGGATGTGCTGGAAATGAGATGTTTGAGGACAATGTGTGGTGTGAGGTGGTTTGATCGAGTGAGTAACGTAAGGGTAAGAGAGATGTGTGGAATTAAAAAGAGCGTGGTTGAGAGAGCAGAAGAGGGTGTTTTGAAGTGGTTTGGGCACATGGAGAGGATGAGTGAGGAAAGATTGACCAAGAGGATATATGTGTCGGAGGTGGAGGGAACAAGGAGAAGAGGGAGACCAAATTGGAGGTGGAAAGATGGAGTGAAAAAGATTTTGTGTGATCGGGGCCTGAACATGCAGGAGGGTGAAAGGAGGGCAAGGAATAGAGTGAATTGGAGCGATGTGGTATACCGGGGTTGACGTGCTGTCAGTGGATTGAAGCAAGGCATGTGAAGCGTCTGGGGTAAACCATGGAAAGCTGTGTAGGTATGTATATTTGCGTGTGTGGACGTATGTATATACATGTGTATGGGGGGGGGGGGTTGGGCCATTTCTTTCGTCTGTTTCCTTGCGCTACCTCGCAAACGCGGGAGACAGCGACAAAGTATAATAAATATAAATAAATATATATATATATATATATATATATATATATATATATATATATATATATATATATATATATATATACATATATATCCCTGGGGATAGGGGATTAAGAATACTTCCCACGTATTCCCTGCGTGTCGTAGAAGGCGAATAAAAGGGGAGGGAGCGGGGGGCTGGAAATCCTCCCCTCTCATTTTTTTTTTGATTTTCCAAAAGAAGGAACAGAGGGGGCCAGGTGAGGATATTCTGAAAAAGGCCCAGTCCTCTGTTCTTAACGCTACCTCGCTAACGCGGGAAATGGCGAATAGTTTGAAAAAAAAAAAAAAATATATATATATATATATATATATATATATATATATATATATATATATATATATATATATATATATATATATATTGGAAAGGATCACAATTTTGCGCGTGATCAAGATATTCCTATGAGTCCACGGGGAAAATGAAACACGAAAAGTTCCCAAGTGCACTTTCGTGTAATAATCACATCATCAGGGGAGACACAAGAGAGGAATATAACAGTTAGTTGATATACATCGAAGAGACGAAGCTAGGACGCCATTTGGTAAACATGTGATTGTCCAATCATTTTTTTTTTTTTTTTTTTTATACTTTGTCGCTGTCTCCCGCGTTTGCGAGGTAGCGCAAGGAAACAGACGAAAGAAATGGCCCAACCCCCCCCCCCATACACATGTACATACACACGTCCACACACGCAAATATACATACCTACACAGCTTTCCATGGTTTACCCCAGACGCTTCACATGCCTTGCTTCAATCCACTGACAGCACGTCAACCCCGGTATACCACATGACTCCAATTCACTCTATTTCTTGCCCTCCTTTCACCCTCCTGCATGTTCAGGCCCCGATCACACAAAATCTTTTTCACTCCATCTTTCCACCTCCAATTTGGTCTCCCTCTTCTCCTCGTTCCCTCCACCTCCGACACATATATCCTCTTGGTCAATCTCTCCTCACTCATTCTCTCCATGTGCCCAAACCATTTCAAAACACCCTCTTCTGCTCTCTCAACCACGCTCTTTTTATTTCCACACATCTCTCTTACCCTTACGTTACTTACTCGATCAAACCACCTCACACCACACATTGTCCTCAAACATCTCATTTCCAGCACATCCATCCTCCTGCGCACATCTCTATCCATAGCCCACGCCTCGCAACCATACAACATTGTTGGAACCACTATTCCCTCAAACATACCCATTTTTGCTTTCCGAGATAATGTTCTCGACTTCCACACATTTTTCAAGGCTCCCAAAATTTTCGCCCCCTCCCCCACCCTATGATCCACTTCCGCTTCCATGGTTCCATCCGCTGACAGATCCACTCCCAGATATCTAAAACATTTCACTTCCTCCAGTTTTTCTCCATTCAAACTCACCTCCCAATTGACTTGACCCTCACCCCTACTGTACCTAATAACCTTGCTCTTATTCACATTTACTCTCAACTTTCTTCTTCCACACACTTTACCAAACTCAGTCACCAGCTTCTGCAGTTTCTCACATGAATCAGCCACCAGCGCTGTATCATCAGCGAACAACAACTGACTCACTTCCCAAGCTCTCTCATCCCCAACAGACTTCATACTTGCCCCTCTTTCCAGGACTCTTGCATTTACCTCCCTTACAACCCCATCCATAAACAAATTAAACAACCATGGAGACATCACACACCCCTGCCGCAAACCTACATTCACTGAGAACCAATCACTTTCCTCTCTTCCTACACGTACACATGCCTTACATCCTCGATAAAAACTTTTCACTGCTTCTAACAACTTGCCTCCCACACCATATATTCTTAATACCTTCCACAGAGCATCCCTATCAACTCTATCATATGCCTTCTCCAGATCCATAAATGCTACATACAAATCCATTTGCTTTTCTAAGTATTTCTCACATACATTCTTCAAAGCAAACACCTGATCCACACATCCTCTACCACTTCTGAAACCGCACTGCTCTTCCCCAATCTGATGCTCTGTACATGCCTTCACCCTCTCAATCAATACCCTCCCATATAATTTACCAGGAATACTCAACAAACTTATACCTCTGTAATTTGAGCACTCACTCTTATCCCCTTTGCCTTTGTACAATGGCACTATGCACGCATTCCGCCAATCCTCAGGCACCTCACCATGAGTCATACATACATTAAATAACCTTACCAACCAGTCAACAATACAGTCACCCCCTTTTTTTATAAATTCCACTGCAATACCATCCAAACCTGCTGCCTTGCCGGCTTTCATCTTCCGCAAAGCTTTTACTACCTCTTCTCTGTTTACCAAATCATTTTCCCTAACCCTCTCACTTTGCACACCACCTCGACCAAAACACCCTATATCTGCCACTCTGTCATCAGACACATTCAACAAACCTTCAAAATACTCATTCCATCTCCTTCTCACATCACCGCTACTTGTTATCACCTCCCCATTTACGCCCTTCACTGAAGTTCCCATTTGCTCCCTTGTCTTACGCACCCTATTTACCTCCTTCCAGAACATCTTTTTATTCTCCCTAAAATTTACTGATAGTCTCTCACCCCAACTCTCATTTGCCCTTTTTTTCCCACCTCTTGCACCTTTCTCTTGACCTCCTGTCTCTTTCTTTTATACTTCTCCCACTCAATTGCATTTTTTCCCTGCAAAAATCGTCCAAATGCCTCTCTCTTCTCTTTCACTAATACTCTTACTTCTTCATCCCACCACTCACTACCCTTTCTAAACAGCCCACCTCCCACTCTTCTCATGCCACAAGCATCTTTTGCGCAATCCATCACTGATTCCCTAAATACATCCCATTCCTCCCCCACTCCCCTTACTTCCATTGTTCTCACCTTTTTCCATTCTGTACACAGTCTCTCCTGGTACTTCCCCACACAGGTCTCCTTCCCAAGCTCACTTACTCTCACCACCTTCTTCACCCCAACATTCACTCCTCTTTTCTGAAAACCCATACTAATCTTCACCTTAGCCTCCACAAGATAATGATCAGACATCCCTCCAGTTGCACCTCTCAGCACATTAACATCCAAAAGTCTCTCTTTCGCACGCCTGTCAATTAACACGTAATCCAATAACGCTCTCTGGCCATCTCTCCTACTTACATAAGTATACTTATGTATATCTCGCTTTTTAAACCAGGTATTCCCAATCATCAGTCCTTTTTCAGCACATAAATCTACAAGCTCTTCACCATTTCCATTTACAACACTGAACACCCCATGCATACCAATTATTCCCTCAACTGTCCAATCATATATATATATATGTATATATGTATATATATATGTATATATGTATATATATATATATATATATATATATATATATATATATATATATATTAAGAATATATGGTGTGGGAGGCAAGTTGTTAGAAGCAGTGAAAAGTTTTTATCGAGGATGTAAGGCATGTGTACGTGTAGGAAGAGAGGAAAGTGATTGGTTCTCAGTGAATGTAGGTTTGAGGCAGGGGTGTGTGATGTCTCCATGGTTGTTTAATTTGTTTATGGATGGGGTTGTAAGGGAGGTAAATGCAAGAGTCCTGGAAAGAGGGGCAAGTATGAAGTCTGTTGGGGATGAGAGAGCTTGGGAAGTGAGTCAGTTGTTGTTCGCTGATGATACAGCGCTGGTGGCTGATTCATGTGAGAAACTGCAGAAGCTGGTGACTGAGTTTGGTAAAGTGTGTGGAAGAAGAAAGTTGAGAGTAAATGTGAATAAGAGCAAGGTTATTAGGTACAGTAGGGGTGAGGGTCAAGTCAAGTGGGAGGTGAGTTTGAATGGAGAAAAACTGGAGGAAGTGAAGTGTTTTAGATATCTGGGAGTGGATCTGTCAGCGGATGGAACCATGGAAGCGGAAGTGGATCATAGGGTGGGGGAGGGGGCGAAAATTTTGGGAGCCTTGAAAAATGTGTGGAAGTCGAGAACATTATCTCGGAAAGCGAAAATGGGTATGTTTGAGGGAATAGTGGTTCCAACAATGTTGTATGGTTGCGAGGCGTGGGCTATGGATAGAGATGTGCGCAGGAGGATGGATGTGCTGGAAATGAGATGTTTGAGGACAATGTGTGGTGTGAGGTGGTTTGATCGAGTAAGTAACGTAAGGGTAAGAGAGATGTGTGGAAATAAAAAGAGCGTGGTTGAGAGAGCAGAAGAGGGTGTTTTGAAATGGTTTGGGCACATGGAGAGAATGAGTGAGGAGAGATTGACCAAGAGGATATATGTGTCGGAGGTGGAGGGAACGAGGAGAAGAGGGAGACCAAATTGGAGGTGGAAAGATGGAGTGAAAAAGATTTTGTGTGATCGGGGCCTGAACATGCAGGAGGGTGAAAGGAGGGCAAGGAATAGAGTGAATTGGAGTCATGTGGTATACAGGGGTTGACGTGCTGTCAGTGGATTGAATCAAGGCATGTGAAGCGTCTGGGGTAAACCATGGAAAGCTGTGTAGGTATGTATATTTGCGTGTGTGGACGTGTGTATGTACATGTGTATGGGGGGGGGGGGGGTTGGGCCATTTCTTTCGTCTGTTTCCTTGCGCTACCTCGCAAACGCGGGAGACAGCGACAAAGTATAAAAAAAAAAAAAAAAAAAAAAAAAAAATATATATATATATATATATATATATATATATATATATATATATATATATATATATATACATATATATATATATATATCTATATATATATATATATATATATATATATATATATATATATATATATATATATATATATATATATATATATGGGGAAGAGCAGTGTGGTTTCAGAAGTGGTAGAGGATGTGTGGATCAGGTGTTTGCTTTGAAGAATGTATGTGAGAAATACTTATAAAAGCAAATGGATTTGTATGTAGCATTTATGGATCTGGAGAAGGCATATGATAGAGTTGATAGAGATGCTCTGTGGAAGGTATTAAGAATATATGGTGTGGGAGGCAAGTTGTTAGAAGCAGTGAAAAGTTTTTATCGAGGATGTAAGGCATGTGTACGTGTAGGAAGAGAGGAAAGTGATTGGTTCTCAGTGAATGTAGGTTTGTGGCAGGGGTGTGTGATGTCTCCATGGTTGTTTAATTTGTTTATGGATGGGGTTGTTAGGGAGGTAATGCAAGAGTCTTGGAAAGAGGGGCAAGTATGAAGTCTGTTGGGGATGAGAGAGCTTGGGAAGTGAGTCAGTTGTTGTTCGCTGATGATACAGCGCTGGTGGCGGATTCATGTGAGAAACTGCAGAAGCTGGTGACGGAGTTTGGTAAAGTGTGTGGAAGAAGAAAGTTAAGAGTAAATGTGAATAAGAGCAAGGTTATTAGGTACAGTAGGGTTGAGGGTCAAGTCAATTGGGAGGTGAGTTTGAATGGAGAAAAACTGGAGGAAGTGAAGTGTTTTAGATATCTGGGAGTGGATCTGTCAGCGGATGGAACCATGGAAGCGGAAGTGGATCATAGGGTGGGGGAGGGGGCGAAAATTCTAGGGAGCCTTGAAAAATGTGTGGAAGTCGAGAACATTATCCCGGAAAGCAAAAATGGGTATGTTTGAAGGAATAGTGGTTCCAACAATGTTGTATGGTTGCGAGGCGTGGGCTATGGATAGAGTTGTGCGCAGGAGGATGGATGTGCTGGAAATGAGATGTTTGAGGACAATGTGTGGTGTGAGGTGGTTTGATCGAGTAAGTAACGTAAGGGTAAGAGAGATGTGTGGAAATAAAAAGAGCGTGGTTGAGAGAGCAGAAGAGGGTGTTTTGAAATGGTTTGGGCACATGGAGAGAATGAGTGAGGAAAGATTGACCAAGAGGATATATGTGTCGGAGGTGGAGGGAACGAGGAGAAGAGGGAGACCAAATTGGAGGTGGAAAGATGGAGTGAAAAGGATTTTGTGTGATCGGGGCCTGAACATGCAGGAGGGTGAAAGGAGGGCAAGGAATAGAGTGAATTGGAGCGATGTGGTATACAGGGGTTGACGTGCTGTCAGTGGATTGAATCAAGGCATGTGAAGCGTCCGGGGTAAACCATGGAAAGCTGTGTAGGTATGTATATTTGCGTGTGTGGACGTGTGTATGTACATGTGTAGGGGGGGGTTGGGCCATTTCTTTCGTCTGTTTCCTTGCGCTACCTCGCAAACGCGGGAGACAGCGACGAGGTATAAAAAAAAAAAAAAAAAATATATATATATATATATATATATATATATATATATATATATATATATATATATATATATATATATATGAAAGGAGAGATAGGTAGTATATTTGAGGAAAGAAACCGAGATGTTTTGGCTCTGAGTGAAACAAAGCTCAAAGGTAATGGGGTAGAGTAGTTTGAGAAAGTCTTGGGAGAAAAGCCAGGTACGACAAGAGCTAAGAAAGGAGTAGCACTACTCCTGAAGCAGGAGTTCTAGGAGCATGTGACAGAGTGTAAGAAAGTAAATTCTAGATTGATGTGGGTAAAACTGAAAGTAGATGGAGAGAGATGGGTAATTATTGGCGCTTGATCACCTGGTCATGAGAAGAAAGATCATGAGAGGCGAGTGCTTTGGGGCAGCTGAATGAGTACGTCAGCAGCTTTGATGCACGAGACCGTGATGGGTGATTTAAATGCGAGGATGAGCAATGTGTCAGTTGAGGGTATGATTGATGTACATGGGGTATTCATTGTTGTAAACGGAAATGGTGAAGTGGTTGTGGATTTGTATGCTGAAAAACACTGGTGATTGGGAATACCTGGTTCAAAAAGAGGGATATACATAATATGGGAGTTGGAGAGATGGTCAAAGGGCATTATCAAATTACGTGTTACTTGATAGGCTTGTAAAAGAGAGACTTTTGGATGTTAATGTGCTGAAAAAGCAGCTGGCGGGGTGTCTGATCACTCTCTTGTGGAGACGGAGGTGAAGATTTGTAGAGGTTTTCAAAAAAGACGAGAGAATGTTGCGGAGAAGATAGTGGTGAGAGTAAGTGAGCTCTGAAAGGAGAATTGTATGAGGAAGTACAAGGAGAGATTGAGTGTAGAATGGCAAACGTTGAGAGCAAATGACGTGAGGGGAGTGAGTTAGAAATGGGATGTATTTAGGGAAGCAGCGATAGCTTGCGCAAAAGATGCATGAGTCATGAGAAAGTTGGGAGGTGGGCAGATTAGAAACGGTAGTGAGTGGTGGGATGAAGAAGTAAAGCTGTTAGTGAAAATGAAAAGAGAGGCGTTTGGACGATACTTGTAAGGAAGTAGTGCAAATGACTAAGATATGTATAAAAGAAAGGGCAGGAGGTCAAGAGAAAGGTGCAAGGGTTGAAATAGAGGGCAAATGAGAATTGAGGTGAGACAGTATCATTAAATTTAAGGAAGAATAAAAAGATGTTTTCGGAGGTAAATAACGGGCCTAAGACAAAAGAAGGCATGGGAACATCGGTGAAGGGAGCAAGTAGGGAAGTAATAACAGGTAGTGATAAAGTGAGAAGGAGGTGGAATGAATATTTTGAAGGTTTGTTGAATGTGTTTCATGATAGAGTGGCCAGATATAGGGTGTTTTGGTCGGGATGGTGTGCGAAGTGAGAGGGTTAGGGAGAGTGGTTTAGTTATGAGAGAAGAGGCAAAGAAAGATTTGCGGAAGATGAAATACGGCAGGCCGCGGGTTTGGATGGTAATGCGGTTGAATTTACTGAAAAACAGGGGGGCGGGGGAGGACTGAGTTGTTGATTGGCTAGTAAGGATATTTAATGTATGGATGGATCATGATGAAGTGCCTGAGGATTGGCGGAATGCATGTATAGTGCCATTGCACAAAGGCAAAGGGGATGAAGGTGAGTGTTTAAGCTACAGAGGAATAAGTTTGTTGAGTATTCCTGGGAAATCATATTGGAGGGTATTGATTGAGAATGTGAAGGCATATACAGAGCATCAGATTGGGGGGGGGGGGGGGCAGTGTGGTTTCAGAAGTGGTAGAGAATTTGTGGATCAGGTGTTTGCTTTGAAGAATGTGTGTGAGAAATACTTGTGAGAAAAACAGATGGATTTGTACGTAGCATATATGGATCTGGCGAAGGCATATGAAAGTTTTAAGAGTATATGGTGTGGGAGGTAAGTTGCTAGAAGTAGTGAAAAGTTTTTACCAAGGATGTAAGGCATGTGTACGAGTAGGAAGAGAGGAGAGTGATTGATTCCCAGTGAATGTCGGTTTGCGGCAGGGGTGTGTGATGTCCGCATGGTTGTTTAATGTGTTTATGGACGGGGTGGTTAGGAAGGTAAATGCAAGAGTTTTGGAGAGAGGGGCGAGTATGCAGTCTTTTTGGGATGAGAGGTCCTGGAAAGTGAGTCAGTTGTTGTTCGCCGATCATACAGCTCTAGCGGTTGATTCGAGTGAGAAACTGCAGAAGCTGGTGACTGAGTATGGAAAAGTGTGTGAAAGGAGAAAGTTGAAAGTAAATGCGAATAAGAACAAGGTTACTAGGTTCATTAGGGTTGAGGGACAAGTTAATTGGGATATAAGTTTGATTGGAACAAAAATGGAGAAGGCGAAGTGATTTAGATATCTCTGGGTGGACTTAGCAGTGAATGGAACCATATATGTGGAAATGAGTCACAGGGTGGGGGAGGGGCGAAGGTTCTGGGAGCAATGAAGAATGTTTGAAAGGAGAGAACGTTATCTCGGAAAGCGAAAATGAGTATGTTTAAGGGAATAGTAGTCCCAACAATGTTATATGGTTGCAAGGCATGGGCTATTGATAGGGTTGTGCGGAGGAGGGTGGATGTGTTGGAAATGAAATGCTTGAGGACAATATGTGGTGTGAGGTGATTTGATCGCGTAAGTAACGAAAGGGTAAGAGAGGTGTGTGGAAATGAAAAGAGTGTGGTTGAGAGAGCAGAAGAAGGTGTGTTGAAATGGATTGGACATATAGAGAGAATGAGTGCGGAAAGATCGACAAAGAGGATATATGTGTCAGAGGCGGAGGGTACAAGAAGCGGGAGACCAGATTGGAGGTGGAAGGATGGAGTGAAAAGGATTTTGAGCGATCGGGGCCTGAACATACAGGAGGGTGAAAGTAGTGCAAGGAATAGAGTGAACTGGAACGATGTGGTATACCGGGGTTGACGTGTTGTCAGTGGACTGAACCAGGGCATGTGAAACGTCTTTGGGGCCTGGATATGGAAAGGGAGCTGTGGTTTCAGTGCATTACACATGACAGTTAGAGAATGAATGTGAACGAATGTGGCCTTTTTTGTCTGTTTTCCTGGTTCTACCTCGCTGAAGCGGGGGGTAGCGATGCTGTTTCCTATGGGGAGGGGTAGCGCCAGGAATGGATGTAGGCAAGTAAGTATCAATATGTACATGTGTATATATGTATATATCTGTGTATGTGTATGTATATGTATGTATATGTGTATATGTTGATATGCATATGTATATGTATGTATATGTGTATATGTTTCCTATCCTATCCTCTTACTCATTTCTGCTACCATTTTTCCATTCGCTGCCAAGTCCAATCTCACTCAGAGCGAAGTTAGTGGTGCAGTAACTACACGTTAAACAAGAACAATTCCAAACCCTGAGTGAGGACTACGGGCAGCGTGGGAGAAATACCATTATACAGTGTGGAGTCTGAATTCTGTCAACCGCCCGAGACCACACTTGAAGCGAATACTGTTAAACGACTTTCAGGCAGGTCGCACACACATCCTGAAGAAGCTGTTTAGACTGTAAAACGGACGATTGGCGGTCCCGCGCAAAGTGATGGCTTTGTGAACCAAGCATACGTGGAACTCACTCTTAAACAAAGAGTATTATGAATCAAGGCTACAACTGTCCACTATGCCCCATGAAGTTACAAAAACTGATATTGCTCTGCTGTACGACAACCTTTGCCAAGTGTAAAAGAACCTGTGTCGACTACAGAAAGAGGGTAAGTCGACATCAACCAAGACCTTCAGGAATTACTGCAAGCAGAGTCTACCAAATATAGACACCATATCAAACGTGGATTTCTCACCCTTGAACTATGCCACGCAACCAAGAAACACCGGCAGAGCACTATTATCGTCATTTGGACAGCTGATAAAGCTGACATGTACGTATTAGTAAAGAAGGAACAACATGTGCGAGAAAGTAACACCATTCGCCAAGACCCGTTTATATTTAAGTTCATCGTAGACGACCCGATTTAGGCACTTAAAATAGTGAACACGGTGATTAACACGGCAAAGGCAGAGATAGTGGGACCGAAGTTTGAGATGACTGAGAATTATGAACCAGGATAGTTCTATGGGAACGTCAGAACCAATCAGCTTGGACATGCGATGAGGCCGATCCTATCCCAGATCCCATGCCAATATACAAGCACGATGAACAACAGCTCATTGACAATGTCTCACCTTATACTACATCACCAGTCCAACTTCTACACGATATAGACTGTAGCTTTAATTACTTAAGTCTACACCTGTATTCATGTTCATGTGAAGATGCCTGACGCATAGTCAAAACGTTGTATGTGACGCCAGGAAGTTTCAGACGCACGATGACTAACTCCCTTACATAGCTCTCGATGATTCATCAGTTTCCTTGGCAGACTTGCCCTCCAGTGAGACGAGCAAATGAGTGTTCGAATCTGCTCTCCAAATCATGGAGAGATACGGAGAAGTTGTCCTCGTTTAGTTTCCCTTAGTAAGGAAATCCCTGAGACATACAGAAAATGAGTTTAGAAAAGTGAACAGTTGTAAGAATGCGGTGGACTTTTACGCTTATAACACCAAGGCCAATTTTCTCGGGTTCATGCTACTTTGAGGCTGCACACCACTCAGGAGCAAATGAATTTGATGGAATCCTCTGGAGGAAAAACTCCAAGGCTGAACTCCTTTCCATCCAGAGACGATGACATAACCCTGCCTAAGGGGACATCTTCCTCTTGGTATAATCGCTAATGAAAAAATAAACTGCCATACCTTGTTAGGCTCACTGGTCTGCTCCTTGGACGTCGTGGACACCCCTGGTTACAAGATGTCAGCTGTACCCCTGGTTAACTCGAGCCAGGTTACAAGATGTCAGCTGTACCCCTTGCTAACTCGAGCCAGGCTACAAGATGTCAGCTGTACCCCTGGTTAACTCGAGGTTGGCTACAAGATGTCACCTGTACCCCTGGTTAACTCGAGCTTGGTTACAAGATGTCAGCTGTACCCCTTGCTAACTCGAGCCTGGTTACAATAAGTCAGCTGTACCCCTGGTTAACTTGAGCTAGGTTACAAGATGTCAGCTGTACCCCTGGTTAACTCGAGCCAGGTTACAAGATGTCAGCTGTACCTCTGGTTGACCCGAGCTTGGTCACAAGATGTCAGCTGTACCCCTGGTCAACTCGAGCCTGGTTACAATATGTCAGCTGTACCCCTGGTCAACTCGAGCCTGGTTACAATATGTCAGCTGTACCCTTGGTTAACTCGAGCCTGGTTGCATAATGTCAGCTGTACCCCTGGTTAACTCGAGCCAGGTTACAATATGTCAGCTGTACCCCTAATTAACTCAAGCCAGGTTACAAGATGTCAGCTTTACCCCTGGTTAACTCGAGCATGATTACAAGATGTTAACTGTACCTCTGGTTAACTCGAGCCTGGTTAGAAGACATCAGCTGTATCCCTGGTTAACTCGAGCCTGGTTACGTCAGCTGTACCCCTTGTTAACTCGTGCCAGGTTACAAGACGTCAGTTGTGACAGTCATTTCCTTTGTGAAAATTACGTTGGCAAATATATAGAGTTCACAAAACTGCAAAATATGGATTAGTAAGCTTTCAGAATTTATTTTTGTGAGATATGGGCCGCTAAATTCGAAGAGTTTTTCTTTGTATGTGTGTGTGTATGTGTGTGTGTGTGTGTGTGTGTGTGTGTGTGTGTGTGTGTGTGTGTGTGTGTGTGTGTGTGTGTGTGTGTGTGTGTGTGAAAGACGGGTGTACTGTCCGTAGACTTTCTTATCTCTTCAAAAATGGCCCGTAAAGTGTTGCAGTTAGATAACGTCAATCAGGAATGCTATACATTTTTTAAACGTAAATTATGGCCTCCTGGACTTTTTTATTTAAATTCTAATGAAAATATGTAGAATATTTTGACAAATGCTGGTTATGGAACATCCATATTGGCACGACATGGCTTTTATGCCTTATGAGTTTTATAGAATTTCGAAAAAAGGATTGTGAATCCTTACATTATTTCATGCACTGAGGTTTGTAACTTCATGGATCATACTTGTCTGAAACGTATATTTCAGTCCATTTTTCATAACTATTATTTCAGCCTAAGACATTAATAGTTTTGCTTTGTCTAATAATCAAAATGCGAGTTTTTTTATTTTTCTTTCTTTTTGATGTCATCGACTTTCGTCACTAGCAGATCCTGACACCCATGTGTCACATTAAATTCTTGTCATATCTGCCAATATTCAAAACTAATTGCAAATACCACATGACCCAAGAACAGGGGTTGATTACCCATCATCCTGCATAACCTGGAGGCTATTTTCCTAGAGACAGCTACGTGAGATAAGTGGACCTAAGTAAGGTATAAGGCGGTAAGATGGAATTATTTGTGTTCGTTCAAAAATTCGCAGATGGGCCAATGGAGGGGGGGGGGGGTGGCCCGGAATTGACAACATAGACAGTAGGCTGTTGATGGTAGCCGCCCAGGGTGGTAATACCGTCCTGACTCAGGAGCGTTACAACCTCCATGTTAGGACTGCTGGTCTTACTTTCTGTTCCATCAAAATGGGACGACCGGACTAGTCCTGTCATCTCACAAGCACTACACACCTACTCCCAACTCATATATTTTCTTCGCAAACGTTTTCTTGCCATTTCCCGGCTCTACAATCGTTTCTAAATGTTATCATGAGAGAGTCCAACAAACCTATGGCCTCTAGACCCCGGCATCATGGGGTGCCAAGAATCTTTGGGTTTCAGTCTGACTCTTCTGCCAATGTGAGGGAGAGCTCAAAGAGTAGTGATATCGGCTTTTCCACGACTTGTTCTATTCACTGTAACAAAATTCGTGGTATCTCAAATAACCTCCTTTCTGTTGTACACCATCGGTTTAGTACCTCTTCTAGTATCTTACTTCTCTCTGAGATCCAGTTGTCTAATGATGTTCCCACTAGCCCCTTTATCATATCCATCTATAATCTCCACTCACGATCCAGTTCAAACGTGATGGCTGTGCTAATTCCAACATCAACGCACCCGCGGCGCTCCTCGGATACCTTGAATCCTCAAACTTTGATGTTATCCAGCTCGTCTGTCTGTCTCCTAACTACCGCGCTTTTCCTTTGTTTCGCCTATTGCTTCCCTAACTCTACAAGTTTTATAGCTTTCCCTGACTGTCTAAACTGCCATGAGGGCGTCACATCCTCTCACAAACAAGCAGAGATCCTCTACCTCGCGGATTTCAATGTTAAACATGGGGAATGGTTGAATTCCTCCCATTCGGATGGATGGTGAGGGAATTGAAGCCCTCACGTTCTCCATTCTTGATTATTTAAAGCAAATTATCACCCATCCCACCTATACACGTACCTGACCGCTGTGACCACTCTCCTAACATTCTAGATCTGTTTTCATTTCTAATGTTTCGCCTTGAAGCTACACAATCTGCCCCAAGTTGGTTTATCTGATCACAGTCTCATAACTGTATCTGTTTTAACGGCATCTCCCTCTCCAGCAGCCCCTTCTAAACGTAATATTGACACGTCAGCAAAGCTGACTCGAATAACTTGCGAAAATTCTTTTGTGACCTCTCTTGGGCAAATTACTGTCTCTTATGTGGTGATGCTTCTGCCATTTGGAAATAGAAGTAATTATACTCCCTTCCTCCGGGACAACCTCTTTTTCTAATCCATGGTTCAACCGTTCCTATTCTAATGTCATTTAGGTAAGGGATCAGGCATATCGGGCTTGGAAAAACTCTTCTTCCTCTGACTTCCCATTCATCATTTATCATTACCCGTTATCATTGCAAGTATGTTATCCTCAAGGCAAGACGACAACCTCTTTTCCTCCTTCACTGATAGGTTTTCATGGTCTTTAGCTTAGGGCATCGTTACTAACTTTCGTCTCTCTACCTTTCACTCATTTTTCCGTGCTGACGGTACTATAGCTGTCCCTCCCGTGACAAGACAAAGCAGATGCCTTTGGTTCCCGTTTCTCCTCTAACTCTACCTTGAATGACTCTAACATTCCTTCACCTCCTCATGCTCTCCTTACTAATACCATGCCCCCGACCCCGTAATCTTTTTTCGACCTGTCCGAAAAGCACTTCTCTCTCCAGACACAGACAAGGTTTATGGTCCTGATGGCATCCATCCCTGTGTACTGAGTGTGCCTCTGGATTTGTACCTATGCTTGCTCGTCTGTTCCGTTTCTGTTTCAAAACCAGAACTTTCCCTTCTTCTTGGAAGCATGCGTTGGTACATCCCATCCCTAAGAAAGGTGAATGTTCTGACCCCTCGAACTAGCGTCCTGTTGCTTTGACGTCTACCATTTCCACTGACTTCCTATTCATCTCCCATAGCCTCACTTTTCTTGAATCTCACATTCCTCTCTCTGATCACTGGTATAGTTTCCACAAGGTGAGATCCAGTGGTGATATTCTTTCCTGTCTCTCTAATGTCTGGTTATCATGCCTGAAAAAATTTGGGGAATCCTGTGTAGTTGCCCTTGACTTATGCAAAGCTCTCGACAGGGTGTGGTATCGGGGTCTCATCTCTGAGCCGCCCTCTTTTGGCTTCCCTCAGTCGCTTTCCTCCCTCATATTTAGCTTCTTCTCTGACCGATCTAAGCTGCGGTTGTTGATAGATCAGCCTCTTACCTTTTCTCCATCTTTTCGACGACGGCATTCGCACACATCTTCAATTCTGTCCATTCTCTCACTTGATCTGCATCTCCGTCTTAACACACTTTCCTCAATAAACTCAGACTGGATAGAATGTATGTGAGGTACCGACGAAATCTGGTAAAGTTTAATGCCTCCAAAGACTCAGGTTCTGCTTACCTCTGTATCGAAAATCCTCACGACTTTCCTTTCCTTCGACGATATTGTAATTCCACCTTTTAACTCAGTGAACATATTTGATATTACCGTAACTTCCACTTAATCTTGGAAACCCCATATCACGGACATAGCTAAGTCAGCCTCTAAAGAAATTGGGCTTCCTGTATAGGATGTCGAAATTTCTTTTCTCCCGATCTATCTTTGTATGGAGTACTGCTCTCTCTTCTAGGGTGGGTCTCTTTGGAAGGAGTGCTGTTCTCTCTTCTAGGGTGGGTCTCTTTGCACGATCCCCCTTTCAAAGCCCCCCCACCCGTATGAATACCTACCTATCCTCGGAACTGTGTAATTACCCATTACCGCCTCCAAGTGCTTGACAGAGCTGAGTCGAAAGCGACCCGACTTACCAACTCTCCCAGGCTAACTTCAGAACATGACTAACATGCCCTGTATTGTAAAGTTAGTCATACTCCCTCTTCTATAGATATCACTTTGGTTTTCGCATCCAAGAACTGGCTGCTTGTGTGACTGTTGGCAACTACTGATGACAAGGAAATGGCTATCATTCCTTTAACACCGTATTCACGATTGAAGAAACATCTCGAAAATCGCAACCAATAAAAATGTTTCAAGGATCTGTTAGAGTTTTTGAAACAGGTCAGGAGACAACTGATGTACCCCATAACAAAAATGTTCAACAAATCTCTATCAGATGGTGCCAACTGAATGGAAACTAACGTATGTTACTCTTGATATTAAGGAGACAAAAAGTGCACCTTGAACTACCGCCCAATCAGCGTTATATCAGTGTTAAGTAAAATGATGGAAGAAAAATAATACGAGATAAAATTGTCACGTTTCTAGATCACAAAATTATATCAGACAACCAACACGGTTTCCGCAATAGACGATCCTACCTGACTCTTATTTATCAAAATTGGGTCGAAAAAGTACCATCTGATGAAGTATACTTAGATTTCCAAAAGGTTTTTGATAAAGACCTCACAAGAGACTTGTACATAAACTCAGAGCACACGGAATCGGTGAAGAACTCTGTACATGGATCAGAGACTGAATTACCGGAAGAAAGCAGCTTGTTGTATAAAACGGCGAAGCCTCAGATTGGCTGATTGGCTAGACGTAACGAGTAGTGTGCCACAGGGATCGGTCCTTGGCCCAATTCTTTTCATATGACACATGAAATTCCTAGATCTTGGTCTCTCGGTCCATATCTAAGATCTCCAAATTTGCCGACGATACTAAACTAGGAGGTAGAGCTGTAAACAAGCGTGACTGCGAAATTATTCAGTGATCTTATTAAACTTGCTAGCAGAGTGGTCAGACAGATGGCAAGTAGACTTTAATGGGGACAAGTGTAAAGTTATGTATTTTGGAGACAAGAATATACGTTACGACTACAAATTATTCGGAAACTCTCTGACTAAATCAAATGAAGAATAGGACCTTAGAGTTGTCATAAGCAAGTAAAAAAGGCAACTAAATGGTATGTTCCATTGCCAGGAACATAGATTACAAGACACCAGAAACAATTCTCACACTATAATTCTGTAGTAAGATCACACCTTGAATATGCAGTCCAGTTTTTATACCAAAACTGAAAAAAGATGAGGAAAAGGTAGAGCAGGTACAAAGGCGCGACAAAATTGATCCCATCCCTTAGAAATCTGGCATACGAAGACAAGCTAAAACGATTGGATCTCGTCTCTCTTAAAAAACGTAGATTTCGCGGAAACTTAACCCAAGTGGTCAGAATTCTGAACAAGTTGGATAGAGTAAATAACGAACATATTTAGAAATACATGAAAATACGGTTACCAGGACAAATGAAATGAAACTCAAAGCTAAAAGATGTGGTACAGACGTGGGAAAAAGCTTATCCTATAGGTGTGTTGAGCACTGGAATAAGTTACCGTCAGACGTAGCGAATGCTAAGACTATAGATACCTTCAAAAGTCGTTTCGACAAATGTTTTATAAAATCAGGTATACTCTGAAAAAAAAAAGCCAGAAATATACTGTATAAACGACAACGGTAACGGGGACAGTAGAAGGCTAATATGCAATAGCGGGGAGTCGGTGATAGCTTAAAAAAGTGCTGAGTGAAACTCCATTTTCTTGTCTAGTTAGACTCCCTTTTACTTTTAACCAGACAACCCAGTCTTGGGACAATCAAGCCTCCTGTTATCTGTCTTTCTCATGTAAACTCATGCAAACTCAAGTGTTGGTCGTTTTGATAAGTGTTCTTTTTCCCTACACCTCGAAGCTTTGGGACTCTCTTCTTTCTCATGCCATTTCCAATAACTATGACCAGCTCCTTACGTAAAAAAAAAAAAAAAGAAAAACAGGCTTTTCACGTCATCGAAACTGTGTAAATGCTTTCTGTTGTCTCTCCTTTTTTTCTTATCATAAACCTTATTTCATAAGGCCTGGCCTTGATGTGGACTTTTGTTCGGGACTGGAGCCTCCAACGTAAACAGCAAACAGTTACTGGTAAAAGAAAATAAAAACTAATTTCAGGGCAGAAACCAAGAGGGGATCGGCAGTTTCAGTGACAGCAGTAGCTAGTCTGACTTCATGAAACCTGAACTTCATTGGTTTGATGGAGACAGATTTGAAACAAGGAAAAGCTTCAAATTACCTTTATCTTATTTTTTGTTGCACTGCATATGTATATATTTTGGATATATTTCATATCGAATGATTCAATGTTATGTTATCTATTGCTTCATAAAAAAGATATTTAGCAACGTGGGATCCCGCAGAAGATTTAGCGTAAGGCCTATCAGCTCGATCCCCCGCTACCCTAGGAAATTCTCTGAATTCTTGATAAATAAAAAATCATCACCGTAACTGTGATTGAAGCCTGAATTTGTCAAGTACATATATATATATATATATATATATATATATATATATATATATATATATATATATATATATAATATATATATATATATTATTATTATTATTCATTTTTTTTATTTTGCTTTGTCGCTGTCTCCCGCGTTAGCGAGGTAGCACAAGGAAACAGACGAAAGAATGGCCCAACCCGCCCACATACACATGTATATACATACACGTCCACACACGCAAATATACATACCTATACATCTCAATGTACACATATATATACACACACAGACATATACATATATACATATGTACATAATTCATACTGTCTGCCTTTATTTGTTCCCATCGCCACCTCGCCACACATGGAATAACAACCCCCTCCCCACTCATGTGTGCAGGTAGCGCTAGGAAAAGACACCAAAGGCCCAATTCGTTCACACTCAGTCTCTAGCTGTCATGTAATAATGCACCGAAACCACAGCTCCCTTTCCACATCCAGGCCCCACACAACTTTCCATGGTTTACCCCAGACGCTTCACATGCCCTAGTTCAATCCATCGACAGCACGTCAACCCCGGTATACCACATAGTTCCAATTCACTCTATTCCTAGCACGCCTTTCACCCTCCTGCATGTTCAGGCCCCGATCACTCAAAATCTTTTTCACTCCATCTTTCCACCTCCAATTTGGTCTCCCACTTCTCTCGTTCCCTCCACCTCTGACACATATATCCTCTTGGTCAATCTTTCCTCACTCATTCTCTCCATGTGACCAAACCATTTCAAAACGCCCTCATCTGCTCTCTCAACCACACTCTTTTTATTTCCACACATCTCTCTTACCCTTACGTTACTTACTCGATCAAACCACCTCACACCACATATTGTCCTCGAACATCTCATTTCCAGCACATCCACCCTCTTGCGCACAACTCTATCCATAGCCCACGCCTCGCAACCATACAACATTGTTGGAACCACTATTCCTTCAAACATACCCATTTTTGCTTTCCGAGATAATGTTCTCGACTTCCAAACATTCTTCAAGGCTCCAAGAATTTTCGCCCCCTCCCCCACCCTATGATTCACTTCCGCTTCCATGGTTCCATCCGCTGCCAGATCCACTCCCAGATATCTATAACACTTTACTTCCTACAGTTTTTCTCCATTCAAACTTACCTCCCAATTGACTTGACCCTCAACCCTACTGTACCTAATAACCTTGCTCTTATTCACATTTACTCTTAACTTTCTTCTTTCACACACTTTACCAAACTCAGTCACCAGCTTCTGCAGTTTCTCACATGAATCAGCCACCAGCGCTGTATCATCAGCGAACAACAACTGACTCACTTCCCAAGCTCTCTCATCCACAACAGACTGCATACTTGCCCCTCTTTCCAAAACTCTTGCATTCACCTCCCTAACAACCCCATCCATAGACAAATTAAACAACCATGGAGACATCACACACCCCTGCCGCACACCTACATTCACTGAAAACCAATCACTTTCCTCTCTTCCTACACGTGCACATGCCTTACATCCTCGATAAAAACTTTTCACTGCTTCTAAGAACTTGCCTCCCACAACATATATTCTTAAAACCTTCCACAGAGGATCTCTATCAACTCTATCATATGCCTTCTCCAGATCCATAAATGCTCCATACAAATCCATTTGTTTTTCTAAGTATTTCTCACATACATTCTTCAAAGCAAACACCTGATCCACACATCCTCTACCACTTCTGAAACCACACTGCTCTTCCCCAGTATGATGCTCTGTACATGCCTTCACCCTCACAATCAATACCCTCCCATATAATTTACCAGGAATACTTAACAAACTTATACCTCTGTAATTTGAGCACTCACTCTTATCCCCTTTGCCTTTGTACAATGGCACTATGCAAGCATTCCGCCAATCCTTAGGCACCTCACCATGAATCATACGTACATTAAATAACCTTACCAACCAGTCAACAATACAGTCACCCCGTTCTTTGATAAGTTCCACTGCAATACCATCCAAACCTGCTGCCTTGCCGGCTTTCATCTTCCGTAAACCTTTTACTACCTCTTCTCTATTTACCAAATCATTTTCCGTAACCCTCTCACTTTGCACACCACCTCGACCAAAACACCCTATATCTGCCACTCTATCATCAAACACATTCAACAAACCTTCAAAATACTCATTCCATCTCCTCACATCACCACTACTTGTTATCACCTCCCCATTAGCCTCCTTCACTGAAGTTCCCATTTGCTCCCTTGTCTTACGCACTTTATTTACCTCCTTCCAAAACATCTTTTTATTCTCCCTGAAATTTAATGATACTCTCTCACCCCAACTCTCATTAGCCCTCTTTTTCACCTCTTGCACCTTTCTCTTGACCTCCTGCCTCTTTCTTTTATACCTCTCCCACTCATTTGCATTTTTTCCCTGCAAAAATCGTCCACATGCCTCTCTCTTCTCTTTCACTAATAATCTCACTTCTTCATCCCACCACTCACTACCTTTTCTAATTAACTCACCTCCCACGCTTCTCATGCCACAAGCATCTTTTGCGCAAGCCATCACTGCTTCCCTAAATACATCCCATTCCTCCCCCACTCCCCTTACCTCCTTTGTTCTCACCTTTTTCCATTCTGTACTCAGAATATATATATATATATATATATATATATATATATAGAGAGAGAGAGAGAGAGAGAGAGAGAGAGAGAGAGAGAGAGAGAGAGAGAGAGAGAGATTACAATTTGATAAATGAAAAAGACAAGGTATGATAGTTTTTTATGTAATGAATAGTTGGAAATATTGTACTTGGTCATTTGTTGTGTGATGAATACCTGGAAATATTGGCCCACCAGTGATGCTACTACGTTTGTGAATCAAGAACCATTGCAACACAAACCTCGCCAGGTGGTAGAGTGTCCCGCAGTGTATCGAGACAGACTTCCCAGAACTTTTTTTAAAGGGGAAGTAAATGTTTATAGTTGTGTTACTGGAGTGATAGTTTTCATACATGGTGCTTTGACAAGAAAATAGTGAAATTGGAAAAAATGTAGCTTAGACATTGAAGCTTATTGATACAGTGGTTAAATTGATGAGAACTACTATTGACGTTTGTGTAAACAAATTAAACATTTCCTTTCCATAGCCAGAGGTTGAACCATTATGTGACATTCATTTTTTCATTTCATTTCAAGCTAGAAGTTTCAGTTTTCTAAATTGTTTCTTACATTTTTCACATGTATATATATGTATGTGTGTGTGTGTGTGTATATGTGCGCGTGTGTGTGTGTGTGTGTGTGTGTGTGTGTGTGTATGTGTATATATATATGTATATTATCCCTGGGGATAGGGGTGAAAGAATACTTCCCACGCATTCCTCGCATGTCGTAGAAAGCGACTAGAGGGGACGGGAGCGGGGGGCCAGAAATCCTCCCCTCCTTGTATTTTTTTAACTTTCTAAAATGGGAAACAGAAGAAGGAGTCACGCGGGGAGTGCTCATCCTCCTCGAAGGCTCAGATTGGGGTGCCTAAATGTGTGTGGATGTAACCAAGATGTGAAAAAAGGAGAGATAGGTAGTATGTTTGAGGAAAGGAACCTGGATGTTTTGGCTCTGAGTGAAACGAAGCTCTAGGGTAAAGGGGAAGAGTGGTTTGGGAAGGTCTTGGGAGTAAAGTCAGGGGTTAGTGAGAGGACAAGAGCAAGGGAAGGAGTAGCAGTACTCCTGAAACAGGAGTTGTGGATGTATGTGATAGAATGTAAGAAAGTAGATTCTCGATTAATATGGGT
This sequence comes from Panulirus ornatus, assembly GCF_036320965.1. NCBI lineage: Eukaryota > Metazoa > Arthropoda > Malacostraca > Decapoda > Palinuridae > Panulirus > Panulirus ornatus. The sequence goes on along the minus strand of NC_092229.1, from coordinate 26,806,228 downwards.
AAAACTGAAAGTTGATGGAGAGAGATGGGTGATTATTGGTGCATATGCACCTGGGCATGAGAAGAAAGATCATGAGAGGCAAGTGTTTTGGGAGCAGCTGAATGAGTGTGTTAGTGGTTTTGATGCACGAGACCGGGTTATAGTGTTGGGTGATTTGAATGCAAAGGTGAGTAATGTGGCAGTTGAGGGAATAATTGGTATACATGGGGTGTTCAGTGTTGTAAATGGAAATGGTGAAGAGCTTGTAGATTTATGTGCTGAAAAAGGACTGATGATTGGGAATACCTGGTTTAAAAAGCGAGATATACATAAGTATACTTATGTAAGTAGGAGAGATGGCCAGAGAGCGTTATTGGATTACGTGTTAATTGACAGGCGCGCGAAAGAGAGACTTTTGGATGTTAATGTGCTGAGAGGTGCAACTGGAGGGATGTCTGATCATTATCTTGTGGAGGCTAAGGTGAAGATTTGTATGGGTTTTCAGAAAAGAAGAGTGAATGTTGGGGTGAAGAGGGTGGTGAGAGTAAGTGAGCTTGGGAAGGAGACTTGTGTGAGGAAGTACCAGGAGAGACTGAGTACAGAATGGAAAAAGGTGAGAACAATGGAAGTAAGGGGAGTGGGGGAGGAATGGGATGTATTTAGGGAATCAGTGATGGATTGCGCAAAAGATGCTTGTGGCATGAGAAGAGTGGGAGGTGGGTTGATTAGAAAGGGTAGTGAGTGGTGGGATGAAGAAGTAAGATTATTAGTGAAAGAGAAGAGAGAGGCATTTGGACGATTTTTGCAGGGAAAAAATGAAATTGAGTGGGAGACGTATAAAAGAAAGAGACAGGAGGTCAAGAGAAAGGTGCAATAGGTGAAAAAAAAGGGCAAATGAGAGTTGGGGTGAGAGAGTATCATTAAATTTTAGGGAGAATAAAAAGATGTTCTGGAAGGAGGTAAATAAAGTGCGTAAGACAAGGGAGCAAATGGGAACTTCAGTGAAGGGCGCAAATGGGGAGGTGATAACAAGTAGTGGTGATGTGAGAAGGAGATGGAGTGAGTATTTTGAAGGTTTGTTGAATGTGTTTGATGATAGAGTGGCAGATATAGGGTGTTTTGGTCGAGGTGGTGTGCAAAGTGCGAGGGTTAGGGAAAATGAGTTGGTAAACATAGAAGAGGTAGTAAAAGCTTTGCGGAAGATGAAAGCCGGCAAGGCAGCAGGTTTGGATGGTATTGCAGTGGAATTTATTAAAAAAGGGGGTGACTGTATTTTTGACTGGTTGGTAAGGTTATTTAATGTATGTATGACTCATGGTGAGGTGCCTGAGGATTGGCGGAATGCGTGCATAGTGCCATTGTACAAAGGCAAAGGGGATAAGTGTGAGTGCTCAAATTACAGAGGTATAAGTTTGTTGAGTATTCCTGGTAAATTATATGGGAGGGTATTGATTGAGAGGGTGAAGGCATGTACAGAGCATCAGATTGGGGAAGAGCAGTGTGGTTTCAGAAGTGGTAGAGGATGTGTGGATCAGGTGTTTGCTTTGAAGAATGTATGTGAGAAATACTTAGAAAAGCAAATGGATTTGTATGTAGCATTTATGGATCTGGAGAAGGCATATGATAGAGTTGATAGAGATGCTCTGTGGAAGGTATTAAGAATATATGGTGTGGGAGGCAAGTTGTTAGAAGCAGTGAAAAGTTTTAATCGAGGATGTAAGGCATGTGTACGTGTAGGAAGAGAGGAAAGTGATTGGTTCTCAGTGAATGTAGGTTTGCGGCAGGGGTGTGTGATGTCTCCATGGTTGTTTAATTTGTTTATGGATGGGGTTGTTAGGGAGGTGAATGCAAGAGTTTTGGAAAGAGGGGCAAGTATGAAGTCTGTTGGGGATGAGAGAGCTTGGGAAGTGAGTCAGTTGTTGTTCGCTGATGATACAGCGCTGGTGGCTGATTCATGTGAGAAACTGCAGAAGCTGGTGACTGAGTTTGGTAAAGTGTGTGAAAGAAGAAAGTTAAGAGTAAATGTGAATAAGAGCAAGGTTATTAGGTACAGTAGGGTTGAGGGTCAATTCAATTGGGAGGTGAGTTTGAATGGAGAAAAACTGGAGGAAGTGAAGTGTTTTAGATATCTGGGAGTGGATCTGGCAGCGGATGGAACCATGGAAGCGGAAGTGGATCATAGGGTGGGGGAGGGGGCGAAAATTCTGGGAGCCTTGAAGAATGTGTGGAAGTCGAGAACATTATCTCGGAAAGCAAAAATGGGTATGTTTGAAGGAATAGTGGTTCCAACAATGTTGTATGGTTGCGAGGCGTGGACTATGGATAGAGTTGTGCGCAGGAGGATGGATGTGCTGGAAATGAGATGTTTGAGGACAATGTGTGGTGTGAGGTGGTTTGATCGAGTAAGTAACGTAAGGGTAAGAGAGATGTGTGGAAATAAAAAGAGCGTGGTTGAGAGAGCAGAAGAGGGTGTTTTGAAATGGTTTGGTCACATGGAGAGAATGAGTGAGGAAAGATTGACCAAGAGGATATATGTGTCGGAGGTGGAGGGAACGAGGAGAAGAGGGAGACCAAATTGGAGGTGGAAAGATGGAGTGAAAAAGATTTTGTGTGATCGGGGCCTGAACATGCAGGAGGGTGAAAGGAGGGCAAAGAATAGAGTGAATTGGAGCGATGTGGTATACCGGGGTTGACGTGCTGTCAGTGGATTGAATCAAGGCATGTGTATGGGGGTGGGTTGGGCCATTTCTTTCGTCTGTTTCCTTGCGCTACCTCGCAAACGCGGGAGACAGCGACAAAGCAAAAAAAAAAAAAAAAAAAAAAATATATATATATATATATATATATATATATATATATATATATATATATATATATATATATATATATACATCATTTTATTATACTTTGTCGCTGTGTCCCGCATTAACGAGGTAGCGCAAGGGAACAGACGAAAGAATGGCCCAACCCACCCACATACACATGTATAAACACACACACGCACATATACATACCTATACATTTCAACGTATACATATATATATATATATATGTATATATATATACATATATATATATATATATATATATATATATATATATATATATATATATATATATATATAATATATATATATTTATATATATATATATATATATATATATATATATATATATATATATATACATACACAGACATACATATATACACATGTATATAATCACACCTGCTGCCTTCTGTCATTCCCGTCGCCACCTCGCCACATGAAATGAAAACCCCTCCCCCGCATACGCGCGAGGTAGCGCTAGGAAAAGACAACAAAGGCCACATTCGTTCACACTCACTCTCTAGCTGTCATGTATAATGCACCGAAACCACAGCTCCCTTTCCACATCCAGACCCAACAAAACTGTCCATGGTTTACCCCAGACGCTTCACATGCCCTGGTTCAATCCATTGACAGCAAGTCGACCCCGGTATACCACATCGTTCCAATTCACTCTATTTCTTGCACTCCTTTCACCCTCCTGCATGTTCAGGCCCCGATCCATCTTTCCACCTCCAATTTGGTCTCCCACTTCTCCTCGTTCCCTCCACCTCTGACACATATATCCCCTCGGTCAATCTTCCCTCACTCATTCTCTCCATATGACCAAACCATTTCAAAACGCCCTCATCTGCTCTCTCAACCACACTCTTTTTATTTCCACACATCTCTCTTACCCTTACGTTACTTACTCGATCAAACCACCTCACACCACATATTGTCCTCGAACATCTCATTTCCAGCACATCCACCCTCCTGCGCACAACTCTATCCATAGCCCACGCCTCGCAACCATACAACATTGTTGGAACCACTATTCCTTCAAACATACCCATTTTTGCTTTCCGAGATAATGTTCTCGACTTCCAAACATTCTTCAAGGCTCCAAGAATTTTCGCCCCCTCCCCCACCCTATGATTCACTTCCGCTTCCATGGTTCCATCCGCTGCCAGATCCACTCCCAGATATCTATAACACTTTACTTCCTACAGTTTTTCTCCATTCAAACTTACCTCCCAATTGACTTGACCCTCAACCCTACTGTACCTAATAACCTTGCTCTTATTCACATTTACTCTTAACTTTCTTCTTTCACACACTTTACCAAACTCAGTCAGCAGCTTCTGCAGTTTCTCACATGAATCAGCCACCAGCGCTGTATCATCAGCGAACAACAACTGACTCACTTCCCAAGCTCTCTCATCCACAACAGACTGCATACTTGCCCGTCTTTCCAAAACTCTTGCATTCACCTCCCTAACAACCCCATCCATAAACAAATTAAACAACCATGGAGACATCACACACCCCTGCCGCACACCTACATTCACTGAAAACCAATCACTTTCCTCTCTTCCTACACGTGCACATGCCTTACATCCTCGATAAAAACTTTTCACTGCTTCTAAGAACTTGCCTCCCACAACATATATTCTTAAAACCTTCCACAGAGGATCTCTATCAACTCTATCATATGCCTTCTCCAGATCCATAAATGCTACATACAAATCCATTTGTTTTTCTAAGTATTTCTCACATACATTCTTCAAAGCAAACACCTGATCCACACATCCTCTACCACTTCTGAAACCACACTGCTCTTCCCCAGTATGATGCTCTGTACATGCCTTCACCCTCTCAATCAATACCCTCCCATATAATTTACCAGGAATACTTAACAAACTTATACCTCTGTAATTTGAGCACTCACTCTTATCCCCTTTGCCTTTGTACAATGGCACTATGCAAGCATTCCGCCAATCCTTAGGCACCTCACCATGAATCATACGTACATTAAATAACCTTACCAACCAGTCAACAATACAGTCACCCCGTTCTTTGATAAGTTCCACTGCAATACCATCCAAACCTGCTGCCTTGCCGGCTTTCATCTTCCGTAAACCTTTTACTACCTCTTCTCTATTTACCAAATCATTTTCCGTAACCCTCTCACTTTGCACACCACCTCGACCAAAACACCCTATATCTGCCACTCTATCATCAAACACATTCAACAAACCTTCAAAATACTCATTCCATCTCCTCTACATCACCACTACTTGTTATCACCTCCCCATTAGCCTCCTTCACTGAAGTTCCCATTTGCTCCCTTGTCTTACGCACTTTATTTACCTCCTTCCAAAACATCTTTTTATTCTCCCTGAAATTTAATGATACTCTCTCACCCCAACTCTCATTAGCCCTCTTTTTCACCTCTTGCACCTTTCTCTTGACCTCCTGCCTCTTTCTTTTATACCTCTCCCACTCATTTGCATTTTTTCCCTGCAAAAATCGTCCACATGCCTCTCTCTTCTCTTTCACTAATAATCTCACTTCTTCATCCCACCACTCACTACCTTTTCTAATTAACTCACCTCCCACGCTTCTCATGCCACAAGCATCTTTTGCGCAAGCCATCACTGCTTCCCTAAATACATCCCATTCCTCCCCCACTCCCCTTACCTCCTTTGTTCTCACCTTTTTCCATTCTGTACTCAGAATATATATATATATATATATATATATATATATAGAGAGAGAGAGAGAGAGAGAGAGAGAGAGAGAGAGAGAGAGAGAGAGAGAGAGAGAGAGAGAGAGAGAGAGAGGGATTACAATTTGATAAATGAAAAAGACAAGGTATGATAGTTTTTTATGTAATGAATAGTTGGAAATATTGTACTTGGTCATTTGTTGTGTGATGAATACCTGGAAATATTGGCCCACCAGTGATGCTACTACGTTTGTGAATCAAGAACCATTGCAACACAAACCTCGCCAGGTGGTAGAGTGTCCCGCAGTGTATCGAGACAGACTTCCCCAGAACTTTTTTTAAAGGGGAAGTAAATGTTTATAGTTGTGTTACTGGAGTGATAGTTTTCATACATGGTGCTTTGACAAGAAAATAGTGAAATTGGAAAAAATGTAGCTTAGACATTGAAGCTTATTGATACAGTGGTTAAATTGATGAGAACTACTATTGACGTTTGTGTAAATAAATTAAACATTTCCTTTCCATAGCCAGAGGTTGAACCATTATGTGACATTCATTTTTTCATTTCATTTCAAGCTAGAAGTTTCAGTTTTCTAAATTGTTTCTTACATTTTTCACATGTATATATATGTATGTGTGTGTGTGTGTATATGTGCGTGTGTGTGTGTGTGTTTGTGTGTGTGTATGTGTGTGTGTGTGTGTATGTGTATATATATATGTATATTATCCCTGGGGATAGGGGTGAAAGAATACTTCCCACGCATTCCTCGCGTGTCGTAGAAAGCGAATAGAGGGGACGGGAGCGGGGGGCCAGAAATCCTCCCCTCCTTGTATTTTTTTAACTTTCTAAAATGGGAAACAGAAGAAGGAGTCACGCGGGGAGTGCTCATCCTCCTCGAAGGCTCAGATTGGAGTGCCTAAATGTGTGTGGATGTAACCAAGATGTGAAAAAAGGAGAGATAGGTAGTATGCTTGAGGAAAGGAACCTGGATGTTTTGGCTCTGAGTGAAACGAAGCTCAAGGGTAAAGGGGAAGAGTGGTTTGGGAAGGTCTTGGGAGTAAAGTCAGGGGTTAGTGAGAGGACAAGAGCAAGGGAAGGAGTAGCAGTACTCGTGAAACAGGAGTTGTGGAAGTATGTGATAGAATGTAAGAAAGTAGATTCTCGATTAATATGGGTAAAACTGAAAGTTGATGGAGAGAGATGGGTGATTATTGGTGCATATGCACCTGGGCATGAGAAGAAAGATCATGAGAGGCAAGTGTTTTGGGAGCAGCTGAATGAGTGTGTTAGTGGTTTTGATGCACGAGACCGGGTTATAGTGTTGGGTGATTTGAATGCAAAGGTGAGTAATGTGGCAGTTGAGGGAATAATTGGTATACATGGGGTGTTCAGTGTTGTAAATGGAAATGGTGAAGAGCTTGTAGATTTATGTGCTGAAAAAGGACTGATGATTGGGAATACCTGGTTTAAAAAGCGAGATATACATAAGTATACTTATGTAAGTAGGAGAGATGGCCAGAGAGCGTTATTGGATTACGTGTTAATTGACAGGCGCGCGAAAGAGAGACTTTTGGATGTTAATGTGCTGAGAGGTGCAACTGGAGGGATGTCTGATCATTATCTTGTGTAGGCTAAGGTGAAGATTTGTATGGGTTTTCAGAAAAGAAGAGTGAATGTTGGGGTGAAGAGGGTGGTGAGAGTAAGTGAGCTTGGGAAGGAGACTTGTGTGAGGAAGTACCAGGAGAGACTGAGTACAGAATGGAAAAAGGTGAGAACAATGGAAGTAAGGGGAGTGGGGGAGGAATGGGATGTATTTAGGGAATCAGTGATGGATTGCGCAAAAGATGCTTGTGGCATGAGAAGAGTGGGAGGTGGGTTGATTACAAAGGGTAGTGAGTGGTGGGATGAAGAAGTAAGATTATTAGTGAAAGAGAAGAGAGAGGCATTTGGACGATTTTTGCAGGGAAAAAATGAAATTGAGTGGGAGACGTATAAGAGAAAGAGACAGGAGGTCAAGAGAAGGGTGCAATAGGTGAAAAAAAGGGCAAATGAGAGTTGGGGTGAGAGAGTATCATTAAATTTTAGGGAGAATAAAAAGATGTTCTGGAAGGAGGTAAATAAAGTGCGTAAGACAAGGGAGCAAATGGGAACTTCAGTGAAGGGCGCAAATGGGGAGGTGATAACAAGTAGTGGTGATGTGAGAAGGAGATGGAGTGAGTATTTTGAAGGTTTGTTGAATGTGTTTGATGATAGAGTGGCAGATATAGGGTGTTTTGGTCGAGGTGGTGTGCAAAGTGCGAGGGTTAGGGAAAATGAGTTGGTAAACATAGAAGAGGTAGTAAAAGCTTTGCGGAAGATGAAAGCCGGCAAGGCAGCAGGTTTGGATGGTATTGCAGTGGAATTTATTAAAAAAGGGGGTGACTGTATTTTTGACTGGTTGGTAAGGTTATTTAATGTATGTATGACTCATGGTGAGGTGCCTGAGGATTGGCGGAATGCGTGCATAGTGCCATTGTACAAAGGCAAAGGGGATAAGTGTGAGTGCTCAAATTACAGAGGTATAAGTTTGTTGAGTATTCCTGGTAAATTATATGGGAGAGTATTGATTGAGAGGGTGAAGGCATATACAGAGCATCAGATTGGGGAAGAGCAGTGTGGTTTCAGAAGTGGTAGAGGATATGTGGATCAGGTGTTTGCTTTGAAGAATGTATGTGAGAAATACTTAGAAAAGCAAATGGATTTGTATGTAGCATTTATGGATCTGGAGAAGGCATATGATAGAGTTGATAGAGATGCTCTGTGGAAGGTATTAAGAATATATGGTGTGGGAGGCAAGTTGTTAGAAGCAGTGAAAAGTTTTAATCGAGGATGTAAGGCATGTGTACGTGTAGGAAGAGAGGAAAGTGATGGGTTCTCAGTGAATGTAGGTTTGCGGCAGGGGTGTGTGATGGCTCCATGGTTGTTTAATTTCTTTATGGATGGGGTTGTTAGGGAGGTGAATGCAAGAATTTTGGAAAGAGGGGCAAGTATGAAGTCTGTTGGGGATGAGAGAGCTTGGGAAGTGAGTCAGTTGTTGTTCGCTGATGATACAGCGCTGGTGGCTGATTCATGTGAGAAACTGCAGAAGCTGCTGACTGAGTTTGGTAAAGTGTGTGAAAGAAGAAAGTTAAGAGTAAATGTGAATAAGAGCAAGGTTATTAGGTACAGTAGGGTTGAGGGTCAATTCAATTGGGAGGTGAGTTTGAATGGAGAAAAACTGGAGGAAGTGAAGTGTTTTAGATATCTGGGAGTGGATCTGGCAGCGGATGGAACCATGGAAGCGGAAGTGGATCATAGGGTGGGGGAGGGGGCGAAAATTCTGGGAGCCTTGAAGAATGTGTGGAAGTCGAGAACATTATCTCGGAAAGCAAAAATGGGTATGTTTGAAGGAATAGTGGTTCCAACAATGTTGTATGGTTGCGAGGCGTGGACTATGGATAGAGTTGTGCGCAGGAGGATGGATGTGCTGGAAATGAGATGTTTGAGGACAATGTGTGGTGTGAGGTGGTTTGATCGAGTAAGTAACGTAAGGGTAAGAGAGATGTGTGGAAATAAAAAGAGCGTGGTTGAGAGAGCAGAAGAGGGTGTTTTGAAATGGTTTGGTCACATGGAGAGAATGAGTGAGGAAAGATTGACCAAGAGGATATATGTGTCGGAGGTGGAGGGAACGAGGAGAAGAGGGAGACCACATTGGAGGTGGAAAGATGGAGTGAAAAAGATTTTGTGTGATCGGGGCCTGAACATGCAGGAGGGTGAAAGGAGGGCAAAGAATAGAGTGAATTGGAGCGATGTGGTATACCGGGGTTGACGTGCTGTCAGTGGATTGAATCAAGGCATGTGTATGGGGGTGGGTTGGGCCATTTCTTTCGTCTGTTTCCTTGCGCTACCTCGCAAACGCGGGAGACAGCGACAAAGCAAAAAAAAAAAAAAAAAAAAAAAATATATATATATATATATATATATATATATATATATATATATATATATATATATATATATATATATACATCATTTTATTATACTTTGTCGCTGTGTCCCGCATTAACGAGGTAGCGCAAGGGAACAGACGAAAGAATGGCCCAACCCACCCACATACACATGTATAAACACACACACGCACATATACATACCTATACATTTCAACGTATACATATATATATATATATATGTATATATATATACATATATATATATATATATATATATATATATATATATATATATATATATATATATATATATATATATATATTTATATATATATATATATATATATATATATATATATATATATATATATATATATATATATATATATACATACATATATACACATGTATATAATCACACCTGCTGCCTTCTGTCATTCCCGTCGCCACCTCGCCACATGAAATGAAAACCCCTCCCCCGCATACGCGCGAGGTAGCGCTAGGAAAAGACAACAAAGGCCACATTCGTTCACACTCACTCTCTAGCTGTCATGTATAATGCACCGAAACCACAGCTCCCTTTCCACATCCAGACCCAACAAAACTGTCCATGGTTTACCCCAGACGCTTCACATGCCCTGGTTCAATCCATTGACAGCAAGTCGACCCCGGTATACCACATCGTTCCAATTCACTCTATTTCTTGCACTCCTTTCACCCTCCTGCATGTTCAGGCCCCGATCCATCTTTCCACCTCCAATTTGGTCTCCCACTTCTCCTCGTTCCCTCCACCTCTGACACATATATCCCCTTGGTCAATCTTCCCTCACTCATTCTCTCCATATGACCAGACCGTTTCAAAACACACTCTTCTACTCTCTCAACCACACTCTTTTTATTACCACACATCTCTCTTACCCTTTCATTACGTACCCAATTCTATAGCCCACGCATCTCAACCATATAACATTGCTGGAACCACAATTCCTTCAAACATACCCATTTTTGCTTTTCGAGATAACGTTCTCGCCTTCCACACATTTTTCGCGCTCCCAGAACGTTCGACCCCTCCCCCACCCTATGAGTAACTTCTGCTTCCATAATTCCATCCGCTGCCAGATCCACTTCCAAATATCTAAAACATTTCACTTCCTCCAGTTTTTCTCCTTTCAAACTTACCTCCCAATTGACTTGTCCCTTAACCCTACTGTATCGAATAACCTTGCTCTTATTCACATTTTCTCTCAGCTTTCTTCTTTCACACACTTTACCAAACTCAGTCACCACCTTCTGCAGTTTCTCACCCGAATCAGCCACCAGCGCTGTATTATCAGCCAACAACAACTGACTCACTTCCCAAGCCCTCTCATCCAAAACAGACTGCATACATGCCCCTCTCTCCAAAACTCTTGCATTCACCTCCCTAACAACCCCATCCATAAATAAATTAAACAATCATGGAGACATCACACACCCCTGCCACAAACCTACATTCACTGAGAACCAATCACTTTCCTCTCTTCCTACTCGTACACATGCCTTACATCCTCGATAAAAACTTTTCACTGCTTCTAACAACTTGCCTCCCACACCATATACTCTTAATACTTTCGACAGAGCATCTCTATCAACTTTATCATATGCCTTCTCCAGATCCATAAATGCTACATACAAATCCATTTGCTTTTCTAAGTTTTTCTCACATACAGTCTTCAAAGCAAACACCTAATCCACACATCCTCTACCACTTCTGAACCCACACTGCTCTTCCCCAAACTGATGCCCTGTACATGCTTTCACCCCTCTTAATTAATACCCTCCCATATAATTTCCCAGGAATACTCAACAAACTTATACCTCTGTAATTTGAGCACTCATTCTTATCCCCTTTGCCTTTGTACAGGGGCACTATGCATGCATTCCGCCAATCCTCAGGCACCTCACCACGAGTCATGCATCAATTAAGTATCCTTACCAGCCAATCAACGACACAGTCACCCCCATTTTTGATAAATTCCACTGCAATACCATCCAAACCCGCTGCCTTTCCCGTTTTCATCTTCCGCAAAGCTTTTACTACCTCTTCTCTGTTTATCATATTATTCTTCCTAACCCTCTCACTTCGCACACCATCTCGACCAAAACACCCTATATCTGCCACTCTATCATCTAACACATTCAACAAACCTTCAAAATACTCACTCCATCTCCTTCTTACATCACCACTACTTGTTATTACCTCCCCATTAGCCCCCTTCGCCGATGTTCCCATTTGTTCTCTTGTCTTACGCCTTTTATTTACCTCCTTCCAAAACATCTTTTTATTCTCCCAAAAATTTAATGATACGCTCTCACCCCAACTCTCATTTGCCCTCTTTTTCACCTCTTGTACTTTCTCTTAACCTGCCTCTTTCTTTTATACATCTCCCACTCAATTGCATTATCTCCCTGCAAAAATCGTCCAAATGCCTCTCTCTTTTCTTTCACTAATAATTTTACTTCTTCATCCCACCACTCACTACCCTTTCTAATCTGCCCACCTCCCAAGCTTTTCATGCCACAAGCATCTTTGGCGCAAGTCATCACTGCTTCACTAAATACAGTCCATTCCTCCCTCACTCCCCTTGCGTCCTTTGCTCTCACTATTTTTTCATTCTGCACTCATTCTCTCCTGGTACTCCCTCACACAAGTCTCCTTCCCAAGCTCACTTACTCTCACCACTCTCTTCACCCTAACATTCTTCTTTTCTGAAAACCTCTACAAACCTTCACCTTCGCCTCCACAAGATAATGGTCGGACATCCCTCCAGTTGCACCTCTCAGCACATTAACATCCAAAAGTCTCTCTTTCACGCGCCATGTCTCCTACTTACATATGTATACTTATGTATATCTCTCTTTTTAAACCAGGTATTCCCAATCACCAGTCCTTTTTCAGCACAGAAATCTACCAGCTCTTCACCATTTCCATTTACAACACTGAACATCCCATGTACACCAATTATTCCCTCAACTGCCACATTACTCACCTATATATTTCATTAATGATGACTTAAAAGAAATTCTGCAACGACGTGCACCTTCCGCTTGATTAACTGGCTGCATGAGGCGAAAGAAAGTTTAAGAAATAGGGGCCCACAAGTGTCTGTCTTTTGGTACGGCATAAAAGACCATGGCATAGGTAAGTACTCGGAGAGGTTGGTTACGTATTACAGCAATGTGTTGTAAAATTTTTAACTCTCAGTCATCTATATTTGTTATTCTTTAATATGATGCTAAACGGAAGGGGAAAAATAGATTTGATTATGTATCTAAACGAAATTTTAAATAGATTAAAATTATAATAGAAAATGGTACCTCCATCCATTAAAGAAAACGTCAATCGATCAGCTGATCTCAAGTAAACAGCTTAGCTGCTGTTGATGGAGACCTGTCAAATTATCAACAGCTTTCAAGATTGCGGAAAAGGCATTTAAGGTGCAGGTGGGGACTTTCTTGAAGAATTAAATAATACTAGAATGATTTCCTACATCATCCTAAAGTCTTTGTTGGTTGAATAATTTCATTGTGTATGTTTCGCCGGTAGTATAGTGTAAGTTAGGGAAACGTAGTAGGGAATGAATTACAAGTTAGCGATTGTGAGACAAGATAAATTCAGGTGACATGGCATTTCAGACTCTCATGTTGTTTCTTAGTCTGATTATGAAGGCCAGACAAAAAAACACTTGAAGCTTCAGCCAGTTAGCACTAATCCCCATAAATGATGCATGTTCTTGCAAGACCATGCTAAAATCTAGGGACAAATTTTGGAAAAATTGTATTCAGGGGACGAGACACTGCAAGATTGTATTGTAATCTTGCCATCTTAATTACCAGTGGGATTTGACAGTTTGTCATTGGTTTAGAACATTTTTAGTTTTGAATATGGACTTGCTGTTCTGTTATGCCAGTACAGCATAAAGCACCAAGTGGATGTTTGTTGTTAGCTGTCTGCATGACCAGTAACATGCGAAGGGCCATGCATAGAGCACAAAGCTAAGTAATTTATTTTTGGGACATTGTGTCCCTTATGTTTGTGTTTTCGTTGAAGGATTTTAATGAAAATTGGTACCAGTTGATCCCCTACACTCTGAACTGTTGATATAGCGTGCTTGTATCCCTAAATTTCTTCTTTGCTTCAAAGTCCCTGCCAATTTTGTGGTTACCATCTTGAGTAAGAGAAGCTGCAGCATGGTTTTGAAGTCCAAAAACGTAAGATCCAGTTGATTCGAATTGTCAAAAAATATGAATGCGTATAACATATCAATATTTTATTTTAATAAAAGCTTAGAAGTAAATTTTATAGGAATGATGATATTTGTAGTACTTCTCTTATCCACATATCATCTTGTGCAGTGCAGATACTCAAAACGAAAGTGTACACATCACATCGAATATTATCAGAGTTTATTTTACCTTTGAGTAGAACCTCCACTGTTTTGACGATCAGCGAATTTTGCTCCTTGGTCAACTGAGCGCTGCACAGAGAAAAGACTTGTTCAGCGAAGGCATTTGTGACTAGAACTAACAAAATTTTGCAACCAGTTTGTGGAGGCAAATCTTCTTCCTTTTAACTATAGCTAAATGAAAAATTGAGAAATAAGAACATATAGATATTGTTTAAGATTTGAGGGCAAAAATTTAAATTTTTGATGATAAAGTTACTTGAGAGCCCTGATCTACTGTTGAATAGCTGCACTGTATTAACTCTGTTGATTGTAAAAGTATCCATTGGTGCCTTTGTTGTAGAAATTCACCATGCATCCACAAACTGAGAATTAATCGAAATTATCAACAGAACCTTTGAAAGCCTTCTCTGACCTCATCTAGTAGCTGATATGATAGCAGAGATTACCAACTGTGTATTCATCTATTGGGATCATATGGCCGCTGGTTGTGTTGTCTTTTTGTTGACATCAGTTGCCATGATGGCATTGCATTTTTATGATTGTGGATGTATATAATGATTACAATATTGAATATTAAGAATTTTGACTGCTATGTAAGTTTGGTGAGGTTTTCATAAGTTTTGTTGATTGTTTTACTTTTTGTGTTACCAACTTTTACGTCACTGTTCTAGTGATTAACCACAGTTTCTCTGAAATTCTACCGTTGTTTTATTTGATATCATTCAGTATGAGAGATAGGATAGATTGGTCTTTTGCAGTTAATTCTGTAATTACAGTGAACTACTTTATAAAAAGCATCTAAAACATATATATCTATTTCCCAAAGTTAGTTTCAATACAAAGGTAAAATAGACTACCATGATATTTCAAATGGAGTGGTAGAATTTGTGTTGGAAAATTAATCAAGACCTGGAAAGCTTTATTAAGATATTTTATATGATTTAGCAATATTGAATAAGTAGATAGGTAATAAAAAGCAGGAAAACTGCAGGGCTGATTTATGTGTGAGTAGGTGAACCACTTTTAGAAATCATAACAATGATAGGCCATTACTTACAAATGATTTGCATTTTCGTTTTTTGAGAAATTGTTTTATAGGATAATTAAGTAGATAACAGGAATGATTTCTTTTTTCTAGGAAAGAATGTATAGGGTTATTGATTTAATGCTGGAAGTGAAAAATTTTTGGTCTTGTTTTTAGGTCCTACACTATCCTTTTGACCGATTTTCTCCTGTGCATCTCCCATTCACTCACAATCCTTCTCTGCTGAGAATACCTATACATCTCACTTTTTACTTTCTGTAACAGCATACATTACTCATCTCAGTCACTCACTGCCCCATACCTCATCACACAAGCCTCATTTCCAGGCTTAATTCCTTTCACCATACTCTTACCCATATCATTTTCTCATTTCCTAAAGCCTGTTCAAACTTTCACCCTCACCCCTGTCAAGAAGTGATCAGACATTTTACCATTTGCTCCTCTCAACATGCCTTTAGAATCCCCATCAAGTAGAGTATGATCCAGTTATGCCTGATCACCATTAACCCCTCTCACTCATGTATGTTTATGTATGTTTCACTTATTAAACCAAGTATTCCTAAGCATCAGTCCTTATTTAGTGACAGCCCCACAAGCTGTTCACCAATTACCCATTAACCACACCAACACCAGCTCTTAGATTTTAATCACCAATCACTGTTACTCAATTTTGTACATCAAAATTGCTGACATACTCACTCTTGCTACCAGTTGCATAAGCTCTGATGGTCACTCACCTCTCATAATCTACTTCCATTTCCAGCTCTGTCAGTCTGGAGTTCACCTCTTGCACTCTTTCACACTTTTCCACAAATCCTCCTTCAGTAGGAGAGACAACCTTGCTATTATTTTCTGTTATTGAAGGTCTTATTCACGGACAAAAGTCCACATCAAGACTGGGCCTTAATTGAAATATAGAGAGAATTATGATTTAGAGAAAAAAAGACAAAGGAAAGTATTTACAGATTTTTGAAATGTGCCAGGTCATAGTTATTAGGAAAGACATAAGATCGAGAGTTCCAGAGCTTTGATGTGTAGGGAAAGAAGCAGGTATCAAAGTGGCCCACCTTTGAGTTGCCGATATCCACATAATAATCATGTGACACAGCAACTTACTGAGTATTGCATAGTCTAGCAAGTGATGGGGGCACACAGGCAGCCAGATCTCGGGAGCAAAAACCAAAGAAATACCTATAGAAGAAGGAAAGTGAACCAACATTGTCCTTAAGTTACTCAATCCATTCTTTCCCCATCCCCTTGAGCTTTGTTTCACATAGAACCAAGTATTGAGGTTCCCCAACATGGTACATGTCCCTTCATCTCATCCTGGTTTTGTCCACACACATTCAGACATCCCAGCCTGAGTGTTTATGGAGGATGAGCACTCTTCACTTGCCTTCTTCTGTTCCATCTTTTAGAATTTGAAATACAGTGAAGTACAGTGCTGTGATGGTACATGAATTCAAAGTGTAACATGAATGAATTCTTTTTCTAGGTTTGGATGTGGGCAGCAGCAGTTGGGGGGTTGTTGGCTGCTTGGTGTGTGAGTGCTGTGTGGGGATGGGGTGGAGACAGAGGAAGTTTAGGAGTGGTGTTACCCCTCTCACTGGTTGTAGGGGGTATTTCAGCCATGGTTCTTGGGGCCACTCTCACCATTGCAGCATATGTGATGCTATCAGCTAAACATCAGGTTACAATCAGAGTACCTGCGGAGATATCTGCCCTTCATACCCTCATTACGGCAAGTATATTTTTCTAGATTGCTAGCTTCTTCTTTTCTTTGTGCTTTAATGCAGATTTTTATTGAAATATTAAGTATGTCTTACATTTACAGAGGTATTAGTAATTTCTTCAGAGTTCATTACCATGCTCATCTGTTTAAGCAGCTGATGTAATAATATATGTATGATGTTTTTAAGTGTTGTGCACTAACAATGAAATGTAATTTTCTTGATAATTTGAGCAAGTTATATTGTGTACAAGGTTTGGAAAACTCATCTTTCTTCAGTTTTCATGCAACTTTTGTCTGAGCTCAAAATCATTACATATTTGTTGTATATGAAATAAAATTCACCTTTATCCCAAGAAAATGTGATAGCTCCTCTTCCATTGATAAGTTTTTCTTCTTGTCTCCGGGTAGAAATACCTCCAGCATTTTCAGGCAGTTTATTTCCTTTTTATTTGTCAGTGACACTACATTTCTTATGTTGATAAAACCATTCATTTGCCACACTTTTTCATTTTTCAAATTCCACATTCACATCTTACTGATTTTGAACCCCTCCCCTTCATGTGGCCAAAGACATGCTCCTTGCTATGGAAAGAAGCAAGATGTTACTTCATATGGCATCCCTTTTTTGTTTTCAAGGATTGTGGCTATAAGCTTTTCTGTTTTGCATTTGCTATAACAACAGATAGTGAATCACAGATTCAGAGACAAGTGAGATAGCAAGGTTCTGTCAAAAAGATAACACCCAGTTCATTGAAGACAAATGGCACAAATAGCACAGACACTTATTTGGAAGGCTGTACTGATATTCAGAGTGGATAAATAATACTTGATGAGATGATTTTTTATTATTATTATTATTATTATTATACTTTGTCGCTGTCTCCCGCGTTTGCGAGGTAGCGCAAGGAAACAGATGAAAGAAATGGCCCAACCCCCCCCCATACACATGTATATACATACGTCCACACACGCAAATATACATACCTACACAGCTTTCCATGGTTTACCCCAGACGCTTCACATGCCTTGATTCAATTCACTGACAGCACATCAACCCCGGTATACCACATCGCTCCAATTCACTCTATTCCTTGCCCTCCTTTCACCCTCCTGCATGTTCAGGCCCCGATCACACAAAATCTTTTTCACTCCATCTTTCCACCTCCAATTTGGTCTCCCTCTTCTCCTCGTTCCCTCCACCTCCGACACATATATCCTCTTGGTCAATCTTTCCTCACTCATTCTCTCCATGTGCCCAAACCACTTCAAAACACCCTCTTCTGCTCTCTCAACCACGCTCTTTTTATTTCCACACATCTCTCTTACCCTTACGTTACTCACTCGATCAAACCACCTCACACCACACATTGTCCTCAAACATCTCATTTCCAGCACATCCATCCTCCTGCGCACAACTCTATCCATAGCCCACGCCTCACAACCATACAACATTGTTGGAACCACTATTCCTTCAAACATACCCATTTTTGCTTTCCGAGATAATGTTCTCGACTTCCACACATTCTTCAAGGCCCCCAGAATTTTCGCCCCCTCCCCCACCCTGTGATCCACTTCCGCTTCCATGGTTCCATCCGCTGCCAGATCCACTCCCAGATATCTAAAACACTTCACTTCCTCATCTATTACCCTTATACTAAGGGTAATAGTCTACTAGAAGACCTGAAACAAATCTCATCAGAACATAAAGAGAACCCTTTAAATGAGGTAGCTGTTGACTTCCATAAAAGAATCACAGATTTGCAACATGTGCAGGATATTTACTTGTTGTTAACCATTATGTGTTTGCTGCTTATCTCTTTTATATTTCATGTAACAGTTACTTTTCAAAACATCTTAGGAAGGCTGTTGGAAATTTTTAAAAGAGCCTTGTTCATCAACACAGAGTGTCCGCTGTGATGCAGAAAGCTCTCTGCCAACAAGACATGGAGTTGTTATCACCCGCAAAATTGATAGTGGCATCAACGAACTGATTGATAAATTCATTGAGAACAATGTGACACCATGGTATGCAAGCTTGGTGAATGATGTCAACCCAAGTATTGAAACTCTTAGGTAAGTATTACTGAATTTTATTTTTTATTATTATTATTATTATTTTGCTTTGTCGCTGTCTCCCGCATTTGCGAGGTAGCGCAAGGAAACAGAAGAAAGAAATGGCCCAACCCACCCCCATACACATGCATATACACACACGTCCACACACGCAAACCTACACACCCATACATCTCAATGTACACATATATATACACACACAGACACATACATATATACCCATGCACACAATTCACACTGCCTGCCTTTATTCATTCCCATCGCCACCTCGCCACACATGGAATACCATCCCCCTCCCCCTCATGTGTGCGAGGTAGCGCTAGGAAAAGATAACAAAGGCCCCATTCGTTCACACTCAGTCTCCAGCTGTCATGCAATAATGCCCGAAACCACAGCTCCCTTTCCACATCCAGGCCCCACACAACTTTCCATGGTTTACCCCAGACGCTTCACATGCCCTGATTCAATCCACTGACAGCACATCAACCCTGGTATACCACATCAATCCAATTCACTCTATTCCTTGCCCACCTTTCACCCTCCTGCATGTTCAGGCCCCGATCGCTCAAAATCTTTTTCACTCCATCTTTCCACCTCCAATTTGGTCTCCCACTTCTCCTCGTTCCCTCCACCTCCGACACATATATCCTCTTGGTCAATCTTTCCTCACTCATTCTCTCCATGTGCCCAAACCATTTCAAAACACCCTCTTCTGTTCTCTCAACCATGCTCTTTTTATTTCCACACGTCTCTCTTACCCTTACATTACTTACTCGATCAAACCACCTCACACCACACATTGTCCTCAAACATCTCATTTCCAGCACATCCACCCTTCTGCGCACAACTCTATCCATAGCCCACGCCTCGCAACCATACAACATTGTTGGAACCACTGTTCCTTCAAACATACCCATTTTTGCTTTCTGAGATTTTATATATGGGAAATTTTACTCAAAACATGATTACTTCATTCATGATTATATATGCACAATGTTGTCCAAAAAGTCTACCCCATAGGGATGTTTAGAAAGTAGCACCCTGAAGGATACTGATTAATTACTAGTATGATGTTTTTACTTAGCATTATTTTGTTATTTTCACTGGAAATTACTGTATATACCGTGACCAAGGAACATCAAAGAATTAGCGCAGAATGCTCTAAAATCAGTGTCATTGTCTTAAGGCACACTCATGTAACATGATCTCATTAGATGCAAAAGTGTTATAACATTAATGGTTGACAGTTTGAACATTTATCATGATTTTACCTCGTCTTTGTTTGAAATCTTTAAGGGATACAGTTTTTAGGCCATCTTTTATACCTTGCCTTCTAGCCTCAGGACCCATGTCACTGGGGCTCCTGCAGTGCTCTTAAGATGTTCAGCCTAATTTCTTAATGTTATAGATGGTGTCGAGAATTATTTTTAGTGACTGTGTTTCGGGGATATTGTCAAATAGATAGTTGATAACTGTTGCCACTAATGTTCTGCAAGAATGGGTTTGTGCCTGGTTCTTAACGCTACCTCACTGAGGCGAGAAATGGCAAATATGTATGAAAAAGAAAGCCTCCCCTCCTTGTATTTTAACTTTTTAAGGGGGGAAACACAAAAAAAGAGTCACGCCGGGAGTGCTCATCCTTCTCGAAGGCTCAGATTAGGGTGTCTAGATGTGTGTGAATGTAACCAAGATGAGAAAAAAGGAGAGATAGGTAGTATGAGGGAAGGAACCCGGATGTTTTGGCATTGAGTGAAACGAAGCTCAAGGTTAAAGGGGAAGAGTGGTTTGTGAGTCTTTTGGGAGTAAAGTCAGGGGTTGGTGAGATGACAAGAGCACAGGAAGGAGTAGCACTACTCCTGAAACAGGAGTGCTGGGAGTATGTGATAGAGTGTAAGAAAGTAAGCTCTAGATTGATATGGGTAAAACTGAAAGTGGATGGAGAGAGATGGGTGATTATTTGTGCATATACACCTGCGCATGAGAAGAAAGATCATGAGAGGCAAGTGTTTTGGGAGCCGCTGAGTGAGTGTGTTAGTAATTTTGATGCACGAGACCGGGTTATAGTGATGGGTGATTTGAATGCAAAGATGTGTAATGTGGCAGTTTAGGGAATAATTGGTGTACATGGGGTGTTCAGTGTTGTAAATGGTAATGATGAGGAGCTTGTAGATTTATGTCCTGAAAAAGGACTGGTGATTGGGAATACCTGGTTTAAAAAGAGAGATATATTTAAGTATACATATGTAAGTAGGAGAGATTGCCAGAGAGCATTATTAGATTATGTGTTAATTGATAGGTGTGCGAAAGAGAGACTTTTGGATGTTAATGTGCTGAAAGATGCAACTGGAGGGATGTCTGACCATTATCTTGTGGAGGCGAAAGTGAAGATTTGTAGAGGTTTTCAGAAAAAAAGAGAAAATGTTGGGGTGAAGAGAGTGGTGAGAGTAAGTGAGCTTGGGAAAGAGACTTGTGTGAGGAGGTACCAGGAGAGAATGAGTACAGAATGGAAAAAGGTGAGAACAAAGGACATAAGGGGAGTGGGAGAGGAATGGGATGTATTTAGGGGAGCAGTGATGGCTTGCACAAAAGATGCCTTTGGTATGAGAAGCATGGGAGGTGGGCAGATTAGGAAGGGTAGTGAGTGGTGAGATGAAGAAGTAAGATTGTTAGTGAAAGAGAAGAGAGAGGCATTTGGACACTTTTTGCAGGGAAATAATGCAAATGACGGAGATGTATAAAAGAAGGAGGCAGGAGGTCAAGAGAAAGGTGCGAGAGGTGAAAAAAAGGGCAAATGAGAGTTGAGGTGAGAGTGTATCACCAAATTTTAGGGAGAATAAAAAGATGTTTTGGAAGGAGGTAAATAAAGTGTGTAAGACAAGGGAACATTACATGACAGCTAGAGACTGAGTGTGAACGAATGGGGCCTTTGTTATCTTTTCCTAGCGCTACCTCACACACATGAGGGGGGATGGGGTTGCTATTCCATGTGTGGCGAGGTGGCGATGGGAAAGAATAAAGTCAGACAGTATGAATTATGTATATGCATATGTCTGTGTGTATATAGATGTATACATTGAGATGTATAGGTATGTATATTTGTGTGTGTGGACATGTATGTATATACATGTGTATGTGGGTGGGTTGGGCCATTCTTTCATCTGTTTCCTTGTGCTACCTCACTAACGTGGGAGACAGCGACAAAGCAAAATATATATATATATGGCCCAACCCACCCCCATACACATGTATATACATACACGTCCACACACGCAAATATACATACCCATACATCTCAATGTACACATATATATACACCCACAGACACATACATATATACACATGCACACAATTCACACTGTCTGCCTTTATTCATTCCCATCGCCACCTTGCCACACATGGAATAACATCCCCCTCCCCCCCTCATGTGTGCGAGGTAGCGCTAGGAAAAGACAACAAAGGCCCCATTCGTTCACACTCAGTCTCTAGCTGTCATGCAATAATGCCTGAAACCACAGCTCCCTTTCCACATCCAGGCCCCACACAACTTTCCATGGTTTACCCCAGACGCTTCACATGCCCTGATTCAATCCATTGACAGCACGTCGACCCTGGTATACCACATCGATCCAATTCACTCTATTCCTTGCCCGCCTCTCACCCTCCTGCATGTTCAGGCCCCGATCACTCAAAATCTTTTTCACTCCATCCCTCCAATTTGGTCTCCCACTTCTCCTCATTTCCTCCACCTCCGACACATATATCCTCTTGGTCAATCTTTCCTCACTCATTCTCTCCATGTGCCCAAACCATTTCAAAACACCCTCTTCTGCTCTCTCAACCACGCGCTTTTTATTTCCACACCTCTCTTACCCTTACATTACTTACTCGATCAAACCACCTCACACCACATATTGTCCTCAAACATCTCATTTCCAGCACATCCACCCTCCTGCGCACAACTCTATCCATAGCCCACGCCTCGCAACCATACAACATTGTTGGAACCACTATTCCTTCAAACATAGCCATTTTTGCTTTCCGAGATAATGTTCTCGACTTCCACACATTCTTCAAGGCTCCCAGGATTTTCGCCCCCTCCCCCACCCTATGATTCACTTCCACTTCCATGGTTCCATCTGCTGCCAGATCCACTCCCAGATATCTAAAACACTTTACTTCCTCCAGTTTTTCTCCATTCAAACTTACCTCTCAACTGACTTGACCCTCAACCCTACTGTACCTAATAACCTTGCTCTTATTCACATTTACTCTTAACTTTCTTCTTTCACACACTTTACCAAACTCAGTCACCAGCTTCTGCAGTTTCTCACATGAATCAGCCACCAGCGCTGTATCATCAGCGAACAACAACTGACTCTCTTCCCAAGCTCTCTCATCCCCAACAGACTTCATACTTGCCCCTCTTTCCAAAACTCTTGCATTCACCTCCCTAACAACCCCATCCATAAACAAATTAAACAACCATGGAGACATCGCACACCCCTGCCGCAAACCTACATTTACTGAGAACCAATC
Source organism: Panulirus ornatus (assembly GCF_036320965.1). Lineage (NCBI taxonomy): Eukaryota > Metazoa > Arthropoda > Malacostraca > Decapoda > Palinuridae > Panulirus > Panulirus ornatus. The sequence continues at coordinate 26,782,908 of NC_092229.1, read as the reverse complement.
ACTTTCCTCTCTTCCTACACGTACACATGCCTTACATCCTCGATAAAAACTTTTCACTGCTTCTAACAACTTGCCTCCCACACCATATATTCTTAGTACCTTCCACAGAGCATCTCTATCAACTCTATCATATATATATATATATATATATATATATATATATATATATATATATATATATATATATATATGTGTGTGTATATTTTTATTTATATTTATTTATTTATTTTGCTTTGTCGCTGTCTCCCGCGTTTGCGAGGTAGCGCAAGGAAACAGACGAAAGAAATGGCCCAACCCGCCCCCATACACATGTATATACACACGTCCACACACGCAAATATACATGCCTATACATCTCAATGTACACATATATATTACACACACAGACACATACATACACAATTCACACTGTCTGCCTTTATTCATTCCCATCGCCACCTCGCCACACGTGGAATACCATCCCCCTCCCCCCTCATGTGTGCAGGGTAGCGCTAGGAAAAGACAACAAAGGCCTCATTCGTTCACACTTAGTCCCTAGCTGTCATGGAATAATGCCCGAAACCACAGCTCCCTTTCCACATCCAGGCCACACACAGCTTTCCATGGTTTACCCCAGACGCTTCACATGCCCTGATTCAATCCACTGACAGCCCATCAATCCAATTCACTCTATTCCTTGCCCACCTTTCACCCTCCTGCATGTTCAGGCCCCGATCACTCAAACCCTACTGTACCTAATGACCTTGCTCTTATTCACATTTACTCTTAACTTTCTTCTTTCACACACTTTACCAAACTCAGTCACCAGCTTCTGCAGTTTCTCACATGAATCAGCCACCAGTGCTGTATCATCAGTGAACAACAACTGACTCACTTCCCAAGCTCTCTCATCCCCAACAGACTTCATACTTGCCCCTTTTTCCAAAACTCTTGCATTCACCTCCCTAACAACCCCATCCATAAACAAATTAAACAACCATGGAGACATCACACACCCCTGCCGCAAACCTACATTCACTGAGAACCAATCACTTTCCTCTCTTCCTACACGTACACATGCCTTACATCCTCGATAAAAACTTTTCACTGCTTCTAACAACTTTCCTCCCACACCATATATTCTTAATACCTTCCACAGAGCATCTCTATCAACTCTATCATATGCCTTCTCCAGATCCATAAATGCTACATACAAATCCATTTGCTTTTCTAAGTATTTCTCACATACATTCTTCAAAGCAAACACCTGACCCACACATCCTCTACCACTTCTGAAACCACACTGCTCTTCCCCAATCTGATGCTCTGTACATGCCTTCACCCTCTCAATCAATACCCTCCCATATAATTTACCAGGAATACTCAACAAACTTATACCTCTGTAATTTGAGCACTCACTCTTATCCCCTTTGCCTTTGTACAATGGCACTATGCACGCATTCCTCCAATCCTCAGGCACCTCACCATGAGTCATACATACATTAAATAACCTTACCAACCAGTCAACAATACAGTCCCCCTTTTTTAATAAATTCCACTGCAATACCATCCAAACCTGCTGCCTTGCCGGCTTTCATCTTCCGCAAAGCTTTTACTACCTCTTCTCTGTTTACCAAATCATTTTCCCCAACCCTTTCACTTTGCACACCACCTCGACCAGGACACCCTATATCTGCCACTCTATCATCAAACACATTCAACAAACCTTCAAAATACTCACTCCATCTCCTTCTCATATATATATATATATATATATATATATTTATATATATATATATATAGTACCAACTGCCTTCTCCCGCTTTGCTCCTACATGCCCAACCCCTCAATGTATATACCCTCCACAACAATTATAGACATACTCACAAACTTCATCCTCACATGATTCAATTTGACGCACTTTTCCACTCTTCATTCACTCCTCTTGCCCTCCTTACAAATGCACTCATGGCACGCATCACACAATCCTCACTGCCCTCAAACTCATGTCATACATACATATACCCTTTCCTTCTCATCCGACACACTAACCTCAGTAAACTTTCCCACTCTTTCTACACTGCCAAACCATCCAACACCTCTTGCTCTTAATACCGCTCTTTCAGTCTCCACAATCTTTCACTACCTTCTCTCCTGATAAATCTCAACTAACCATTTCATTTTCCTAAATCTCTCATTTGCACATCCATCCTCAGCCAAACACTATCCATACTCCACTCTACCATTCTACAACACTTCAACTCTACTTCCAACTCATGCTTCCTCTTACTCACCATCTTGTATCACCCTCCTCATTGTGGATCCTCGCAAGTGTAGAGATTTGACTCAGGTGTTTCATTAACAAATTATTAGACTCACTTAGAAAAGCACTACTCTATTCCTTTACTGTACAATTCACTATGCGCATTCTCCAGATCCAGCAAACGCTATCATAGAGTCATACATGACTCTTAAGTTTAAACAATTACGCACCTGTCCAGACAATACTGTAAACCCCATTAAATTTATAAATCCAGGACTGCAAACCATGCGCAAACCTGTGCCTAGAGAAGTCATTTCTCTTCTCAGTAATGCTTATCCTCTTTCGTGTTTCCATGTTTATGTCCACCATTGTTTAATTTGTTTATGGATGGGGTTGTTAGGGAGGTAAATGCAAGTGTTTTGGAAAGAGGGGCAAGTATGAAGTCTGTTGTGGATGAGAGAGCTTGGGAAGTGAGTCAGTTGTTGTTCGCTGATGATACAGCGCTGGTGGCTGATTCATGTGAGAAACTGCAGAAGCTGGTGACTGAGTTTGGTAAAGTGTGTGGAAGAAGAAAGTTAAGAGTAAATGTGAATAAGAGCAAGGGTATTAGGTACAGTAGGGTTGAGGGTCAAGTCAATTGGGAGGTGAGTTTGAATGGAGAAAAACTGGAGGAAGTGAAGTGTTTTAGATATCTGGGAGTGGATCTGGCAGCGGATGGAACCATGGAAGCGGAAGTGGATCATAGGGTGGGGGAGGGGGCGAAAATTCTGGGGGCCTTGAAGAATGTGTGGAAGTCGAGAACATTATCTTGGAAAGCAAAAATGGGTATGTTTGAAGGAATAGTGGTTCCAACAATGTTGTATGGTTGCGAGGCGTGGGCTATGGATAGAGTTGTGCGCAGGAGGATGGATGTGCTGGAAATGAGATGTTTGAGGACAATGTGTGGTGTGAGGTGGTTTGATCGAGTGAGTAACGTAAGGGTAAGAGAGATGTGTGGAAATAAAAAGAGCATGGTTGAGAGAGCAGAAGAGGGTGTTTTGAAGTGGTTTGGGCACATGGAGAGAATGAGTGAGGAAAGATTGACCAAGAGGATATATGTGTCGGAGGTGGAGGGAACGAGGAGAAGAGGGAGACCAAATTGGAGGTGGAAAGATGGAGTGAAAAAGATTTTGTGTGATCGGGGCCTGAACATGCAGGAGGGTGAAAGGAGGGCAAGGAATAGAGTGAATTGGAGCGATGTGGTATACCGGGGTTGACGTGCTGTCAGTGGATTGAATCAGGGCATGTGAAGCGTCTGGGGTAAACCATGGAAAGCTGTGTAGGTATGTATATTTGCGTGTGTGGACGTATGTATATACATGTGTATGGGGGGGGTTGGGCCATTTCTTTCGTCTGTTTCCTTGCGCTACCTCGCAAACGCGGGAGACAGCAACAAAGTATAATAAAATAAAAATATGTATATATATATATTTTTTTTTTTTTTTTTTTGCTTTGTCGCTGTCTCCCGCGTTTGCGAGGTAGCGCAAGGAAACAGACGAAAGAAATGGCCCAACCCACCCCCATACACATGCCTTGATTTAATCCACTGACAGCACGTCAACCCCGGTATACCACATCGCTCCAATTCACTCTATTCTTTGCCCTCCTTTCACCCTCCTGCATGTTCAGGCCCCGATCACACAAAATCTTTTTCACTCCATCTTTCCACCTCCAATTTGGTCTCCCTCTTCTCCTCGTTCCCTCCACCTCCGACACATATATCCTCTTGGTCAATCTTTCCTCACTCATTCTCTCCATGTGACCAAACCATTTCAAAACACCCTCTTCTGCTCTCTCAACCACGCTCTTTTTATTTCCACACATCTCTCTTACCCTTACGTTACTTACTCGATCAAACCACCTCACACCACACATTGTCCTCAAACATCTCATTTCCAGCACATCCATCCTCATGCGCACAACTCTATCCATAGTCCACGCCTCGCAACCATACAACATTGTTGGAACCACTATTCTTCAAACATACCCATTTTTGCTTTAAAGATATCTTTAAAAATGTTCTCGACTTCCACACATTCTTCAAGGCTCCCAGAATTTTCGCCCCCTCCCCCACCCTATGATCCACTTCCGCTTCCATGGTTCCATCCGCTGCCAGATCCACTCCCAGATATCTAAAACACTTCACTTCCTCCAGTTTTTCTCCATTCAAACTCACCTACCAATTTTTTTTTTGCCGCTGTCTCCCACGTTTGCGAGGTAGATATACTTGATTGCTGTTCCCTGCATTTCCAAAGCAGTGCCAGGAACAAATGAAGATAGGCTGCATTCGTTCGTATCCATTTTCTTGTTATTATGTGTAATGCACCAAAATCAGAGTTCTTTATCTACAGACGCTTCATATGCCTTGGTTCAGGTCCATATACAGCATGGGATCCCTGTATACCACATCATTTCGTTTCACTCTATCCCATATATGCCTTTCACCCTCATAAATGTTATTGTGCCGCACATGAATAGTTGATTATATTTGTGGTAATCTCCTCTCATTGCTAAGATGTTACATTTTAAACCCTTGCTGTCACAACTAGTATGATAAACAGGTCTAGGAGAGAAAGTGAAATCTGAAGAATATAAAACTTTTTATATGGAGCTGTGTCTTGTAAGTAAATTTTCCAATTTTTTTTTTTTTTTCTCTTTCCTATCATACCCTTTCTTTCAAAAAATCTTTCTCTTCATCGATGGTAGTTACAAGCCAAGGTGATGTTCTTTCTGTGTAGGACTGTGAGCTGGTCAGCTCAGTGTGGCCTGACAGTGGGTGGAATGATTTCATAATCACCAAATCTTGACAGATTATTGAAGAGTAGTGTTCTAGAGTGAGTTTTGTAGCCACTACTGCTGTTTGGGTGCTTTGCACAGGGTGAATAGCATTAATCTCATTAGAGGGTAGGGGTTAGAAGCTTCTAGACACCAGAGATTATGCAGATTGTTTCATGGTTTGACACTGACCTACAAAGAATTAGCTTTTCATTCTTTAAAAGTCACTTTCAGGGTGACTGTACATATTGCAAATCTATATAAGACGGTTATGGTATAAAAATCATTAAAAATGTTCTGTAGTAAGATATAAGTACATCAGTTGAATAATTACAACTTTTGGAATATAGACAGGCATTTACCAAATGTCAGCCACTATGTGTAAGTCCCTTTCTTAGTACCATTCACTTATTACAAATTAACCGTTACCACAATGGACATTTGATAAGAAAGTGTGCAATGGTACATTTTGGTTTTTCTTTTCCCAGTCTTGAAAGATAGCTTCACATTCCTTACCTTCTGGTGAGTGCAGGAATATTCTGTGATACAGAGTTTTGAATATTGTTGAGGTGCATAAATAAATGGGCCATGTGTACTTGTTTGAATCATTGTGAATGTGCTTTTACAACTCTCACTTTCCCTATCTTAATCACTAATCCATTTTTAATCTTTTGATGATTGCAGGAGTGTTTTGTGGTATAGTATTGTGAATATTAATGAGCGACTGGCACATATGGACCATGTACGTTTTGTCACAGGTGGTGCTGTTACTTGCCTTACCCGCCACCTTGAACACATTAGGATTGCTCAGGCTGCAGGGTAAGATCTTCAGCAAATATCTGTGTCATGATTTTAGTCATGCCAGTTCAGTTGTGTAATGTACAATTTAACTTAACTATTATGAAAATTATTAGGAATTGTGCTTTCCTTTCTTAACATAGCAGAGTCATTCAGCATCCTTTATTGAGCAGTTATTAGATACAGTCTGGCTAACCATTAGAGTGTTTTGTGACATAGTGTTTTAAACATTAATGAGAGACTGGTCCTTCGTCTCGTAGCAATTAGCATTCCTGACCAAGATGCATTCACAAGCCACCTAGGGTCGAGCAAATAGGTTCAAAACCTGGTTTTGGCAGTTCCCCACAGTCAGCCCATAGGGGTTAGTCAATAAAATAGGTACCTAGAGCATGCCAGTGTATATATTTTTTTTTCTTATTATTATACTTGGTCGCTGTCTCCCGCATTAGCGAGGTAGTACAAGGAAACAGACAAAAGAATGGCTCAACCCATCCACTTGCACATGTATATACATATACGCCCACACATGCACATATTCGTGCCTATACATTTCAACGTATACATACATATACATACACAAATGTATACATATATACTCATAAATATTCATCCTTGCTGCCTTCATCCATTCTCGTCGCCACCCCACCACACATGAAAATAGCACCCCTCCGCCCATAAGTGCGTGAGTTAGCACTAGAAAAAGATAAACAAAGGCCACATTCATCACACTCAGTCTCTAGCTGTCATGTGTAATGTGCCGAAACCGCAGCTCCCTTTCTACATCCACACCCCACAGAACTTTCCATAGTTTACCCCAGATGCTTCACATGCCCTGGTTCAATCCACTGACAGCACTTCGACCCCGTAATACCAAATCATTCCATCTCGCTTTATTCCTTGCACGCCTTCCACCTTCCTGTATGGTCAGGCTCTGATCGCTCAAACTCTTTTTAACTCCATCCTTCCACATCCAATTTGGTCTCCCACTTCTCCTCGTTCCCTCTACCTCTGACTCATATATCCTCTTTGTCAGTCTTTCCTCACTCATTCTCTCCATGTTACCAAAACATTTCCATACACCCTCTTATATTCTCTCAGCCACATTCTTTTTATTACCACACATCTCTCTTACCCTTTCATTACTTAATCAAAGCACCTCGCACCACATATTGTCCTCAAACATCTCATATCCAACACATCCACCCTCCTCTGCCCAACCCTATCTATTGCCCATTCCTCACAGCCATATAACATTGTTGGAACCACTATTCCTTCAAACATACCCATTTTTGCTTTCCAAGATAAAGTTCTCACCTTCCAAACATTCTTCAACACTCCCAGAACCTTATATATATATATTTTTTTTTTTTTATACTATTCGCCATTTCCCGCGATAGCGAGGTAGTGTTAAGAACAGAGGACTGGGCCTTTGAGGGAATAATCCTCACCTGGCCGTCTTCTCTGTTCCTTCTTTTGGAAAATTAAAAAAAAAACAAAAAAAAACGAAAGGGGAGGATTTCCAGCCCCCCCGCTCCCTCCCCTTTTAGTCGCCTTCTACGACACGCAGGGAATACGTGGGAAGTATTCTTTCTCCCCTATCGCCAGGGATAATATATATATATATATATATATATATATATATATATTATCCCTGGGGATAGGGGATTAAGAATACTTCCCACGTATTCCCTGCGTGTCGTAGAAGGCGACTAAAAGGGGAGGGAGCGGGGGGCTGGAAATCCTCCCCTCTCGTTTTTTTTTTTTTTCCAAAAGAAGGAACAGAGGGGGCCAGGTGAGGATATTCCAAAAAAGGCCCAGTCCTCTGTTCTTAACGCTACCTCGCTAACGCGGGAAATGGCGAATAGCTTAAAAGAAAGAAAATATATATATATATATATATATATATATATATATATATATATATATTTTTTTTTTTTTTTTTTTTTTATACTTTATCGCTGTCTCCCGCGTTTGCGAGGTAGCGCAAGGAAACAGACGAAAGAAATGGCCCAACCCCCCCCATACACATGTATATACATACGTCCACACACGCAAATATACATACCTACACAGCTTTCCATGGTTTACCCCAGACGCTTCACATGCCTTGATTCAATCCACTGACAGCACGTCAACCCCGGTATACCACATCGCTCCAATTCACTCTATTCCTTGCCCTCCTTTCACCCTCCTGCATGTTCAGGCCCCGATCACACAAAATCTTTTTCACTCCATCTTTCCACCTCCAATTTGGTCTCCCTCTTCTCCTTGCTCCCTCCACCTCCGACACATATATCCTCTTGGTCAATCTTTCCTCACTCATCCTCTCCATGTGCCCAAACCACTTCAAAACACCCTCTTCTGCTCTCTCAACCACGCTCTTTTTATTTCCACACATCTCTCTTACCCTTACGTTACTCACTCGATCAAACCACCTCACACCATACATTGTCCTCAAACATCTCATTTCCAGCACATCCATCCTCCTGCGCACAACTCTATCCATAGCCCACGCCTCGCAACCATACAACATTGTTGGAACCACTATTCCTTCAAACATACCCATTTTTGCTTTCCGAGATAATGTTCTCGACTTCCACACATTCTTCAAGGCCCCCAGAATTTTCGCCCCCTCCCCCACCCTATGATCCACTTCCGCTTCCATGGTTCCATCCGCTGCCAGATCCACTCCCAGATATCTAAAACACTTCACTTCCTCCAGTTTTTCTCCATTCAAACTCACCTCCCAATTGACTTGACCCTCAACCCTACTGTACCTAATAACCTTGCTCTTATTCACATTTACTCTTAACTTTCTTCTTCCACACACTTTACCAAACTCAGTCACCAGCTTCTGCAGTTTCTCACATGAATCAGCCACCAGCGCTGTATCATCAGCGAACAACAACTGACTCACTTCCCAAGCTCTCTCATCCCCAACAGACTTCATACTTGCCCCTCTTTCCAAAACTCTTGCATTCACCTCCCTAACAACCCCATCCATAAACAAATTAAACAACCATGGAGACATCACACACCCCTGCCGCAAACCTACATTCACTGAGAACCAATCACTTTCCTCTCTTCCTACACGTACACATGCCTTACATCCTCGATAAAAACTTTTCACTGCTTCTAACAACTTTCCTCCCACACCATATATTCTTAATACCTTCCACAGAGCATCTCTATCAACTCTATCATATGCCTTCTCCAGATCCATAAATGCTACATACAAATCCATTTGCTTTTCTAAGTATTTCTCACATACATTCTTCAAAGCAAACACCTGATCCACACATCCTCTACCACTTCTGAAACCACACTGCTCTTCCCCAATCTGATGCTCTGTACATGCCTTCACCCTCTCAATCAATACCCTCCCATATAATTTACCAGGAATACTCAACAAACTTATACCTCTGTAATTTGAGCACTCACTCTTATCCCCTTTGCCTTTGTACAATGGCACTATGCACGCATTCCGCCAATCCTCAGGCACCTCACCATGAGTCATACATACATTAAATAACCTTACCAACCAGTCAACAATACAGTCACCCCCTTTTTTAATAAATTCCACTGCAATACCATCCAAACCTGCTGCCTTGCCGGCTTTCATCTTCCGCAAAGCTTTCACTACCTCTTCTCTGTTTACCAAATCATTTTCCCTAACCCTCTCACTTTGCACACCACCTCGACCAAAACACCCTATATCTGCCACTCTATCATCAAACACATTCAACAAACCTTCAAAATACTCACTCCATCTCCTTCTCACATCACCACTACTTGTTATCACCTCCCCATTTGCGCCCTTCACTGAAGTTCCCATTTGCTGCCTTGTCTTACGCACTTTATTTACCTCCTTCCAGAACATCTTTTTATTCTCCCTAAAATTTAATGATACTCTCTCACCCCAACTCTCATTTGCCCTTTTTTTCACCTCTTGCACCTTTCACTTGACCTCCTGTCTCTTTCTTTTATACATCTCCCACTCAATTGCATTTTTTCCCTGCAAAAATCGTCCAAATGCCTCTCTCTTCTCTTTCACTAATACTCTTACTTCTTCATCCCACCACTCACTACCCTTTCTAATCAACCCACCTCCCACTCTTCTCATGCCACAAGCATCTTTTGCGCAATCCATCACTGATTCCCTAAATACATCCCATTCCTCCCCCACTCCCCTTACTTCCATTGTTCTCACCTTTTTCCATTCTGTACTCAGTCTCTCCTGGTACTTCCTCACACAGGTCTCCTTCCCAAGCTCACTTACTCTCACCACCCTCTTCACCCCAACATTCACTCTTCTTTTCTGAAAACCCATACAAATCTTCACCTTAGCCTCCACAAGATAATGATCAGACATCCCTCCAGTTGCACCTCTCAGCACATTAACATCCAAAAGTCTCTCTTTCGCACGCCTGTCAATTAACACGTAATCCAATAACGCTCTCTGGCCATCTCTCCTACTTACATAAGTATACTTATGTATATCTCGCTTTTTAAACCAGGTATTCCCAATCATCAGTCCTTTTTCAGCACATAAATCTACAAGCTCTTCACCATTTCCATTTACAACACTGAACACCCCATGTATACCAATTATTCCCTCAACTGCCACATTACTCACCTTTGCATTCAAATCACCCATCACTATAACCCGGTCTCGTGCATCAAAACCACTAATACACTCATTCAGCTGCTCCCAAAACACTTGCCTCTCATGATCTTTCTTCTCATGCCCAGGTGCATATGCACCAATAATCACCCACCTCTCTCCATCAACTTTCAGTTTTACCCATATTAATCGAGAATTTACTTTCTTACATTCTATCACATACTCCCACAACTCCTGTTTCAGGAGTATTGCTACTCCTTCCCTTGCTCTTGTCCTCTCACTAACCCCTGACTTTACTCCCCAGACATTCCCAAACCACTCTTCCCCTTTACCCTTGAGCTTCGTTTCACTCAGAGCCAAATCATCCAGGTTCCTTTCCTCAAACATACTACCTATCTCTCCTTTTTTCACATCTTGGTTACATCCACACACATTTAGGCACCCCACTCTGAGCCTTCGAGGAGGATGAGCACTCCCCGCGTGACTCCTTCCTTCTGTTTCCCATTTTAGAAAGTTAATACAAGAAGAATGTGTGGAAGTCGAGAACATTATCTCGGAAAGCGAAAATGGGTATGTTTGAAGGAATAGTGGTTCCAACAATGTTGTATGGTTGCGAGGCGTGGGCTATGGATAGAGTTGTGCGCAGGAGGATGGATGTGCTGGAAATGAGATGTTTGAGGACAATGTGTGGTGTGAGGTGGTTTGATCGAGTGAGTAACGTAAGGGTAAGGGAGATGTGTGGAAATAAAAAGAGCGTGGTTGAGAGAGCAGAAGAGGGTGTTTTGAAGTGGTTTGGGCACATGGAGAGGATGAGTGAGGAAAGATTGACCTAGAGGATATATGTGTCGGAGGTGGAGGGAACAAGAAGAGGGAGACTAAATTGGAGGTGGAAAGATGGAGTGAAAAAGATTTTGTGTGATCGGGGCCTGAACATGCAGGTGGGTGAAAGGAGGGCAAGGAATAGAGTGAATTGGAGCGATGTGGTATACCGGGGTTGACGTGCTGTCAGTGGATTGAAGCAGGGCATGTGAAGCGTCTGGGGTAAACCATGGAAAGCTGTGTAGGTATGTATATTTGCGTGTGTGGACGTATGTATATACATGTGTATGGGGGGGTTGGGCCATTTCTTTCGTCTGTTTCCTTGCGCTACCTCGCAAATGCAGGAGACAGCGACAAAGTATAATAAAAAAAAAAAATATAAGGAGGGGAGGATTTCTGGCCCCCCGCTCCCGTCCCCTCTAGTCGCTTTCTACGACACGCGAGGAATACGTGGGAAGTATTCTTTCACCCCTGTCCCCTATATATATATATATATATATATATATATATATATATATATATATATATATATATATATCGAGGATGTAAGGCATGTGTACGTGTAGGAAGAGAGGAAAGTGATTGGTTCTCAGTGAATGTAGGTTTGCGGCAGGGGTGTGTGATGTCTCCATGGTTGTTTAATTTGTTTATGGATGGGGTTGTTAGGGAGGTGAATGCAAGAGTTTTGGAGAGAAGGGCAAGTATGAAGTCTGTTGGGGATGAGAGAGCTTGGGAAGTGAGTCAGTTGTTGTTCGCTGATGATACAGCGCTGGTGGCTGATTCATGTGAGAAACTGCAGAAGCTGGTGACTGAGTTTGGTAAAGTGTGTGAAAGAAGAAAGTTAAGAGTAAATGTGAATAAGAGCAAGGTTATTAGGTACAGTAGGGTTGAGGGTCAAGTCAATTGGGAGGTAAGTTTGAGTGAAGCAAAACTGGAGGAAATAAAGTGTTTTAGATATCTGGGAGTGGATCTGGCAGCGGATGGAACCATAGAAGCGGAAGTGGATCATAGGGTGGGGGAGGGGGCAAAAGTCCTGGGAGCCTTGAAGAATGCGTGGAAGTTGAGAACATTATCTCGGAAAGCAAAAATGGGTATGTTTGAAGGAATAGTTGTTCCAACAATGTTGTATGGTTGCGAGGTGTGGGCTATGGATAGAGTTGTGCGCAGGAGGGTGGATGTGCTGGAAATGAGATGTTTGAGGACAATGTGTGGTGTGAGGTGATTTGATCGAGTAAGTAACGTAAGGGTAAGAGAGATGTGTGGAAATAAAAAGAGCGTGGTGGAGAGAGCAGAAGAGGGTGTTTTGAAATGGTTTGGGCACATGGAGAGAATGAGTGAGGAAAGATTGACCAAGAGGATATATGTGTTGGAGGTGGAGGGAACGAGGAGAAGTGGGAGACCAAATTAGAGGTGGAAAGATGGAGTGAAAAAGATTTTGTGTGATCGGGGCCTGAACATGCAGGAGGGTGAAAGGAGGGCAAGGAATAGAGTGAATTGGATCGATGTGGTATACCGGGGTTGACGTGCTGTCAGTGGGTTGAATCAGGGCATGTGAAGCGTCTGGGGTAAACCATGGAAAGCTGTGTAGGTATGTATATTTGCGTGTGTGGACGTATGTATATACATGTGTATGGGGGTGGGTTGGGCCATTTCCTTCCTCTATTTCGTTGCGCTACCTCGCAAACGCGGGAGACAGCGACAAAGCAAAAAAATATATATATATATATATATATATATATATATATATATATATATATATATATATATATATTGTTTTTTTCATACTATCTACCATTTCCCGCGATAGCGAGGTAGCATTAAGAACAGAGGACTGGGCCTTTGAGGGAATATCCTCACCTGGCCCCCTTCTCTGTTCCTTCTTTTGGAAAATTAAAAAAAAAGAAAAAAAAAAGAGAGGGGAGGATTTCCAGCCCCCCGCTCCCTTCCCTTTTAGTATAAATATATATATATATATATATATATATATATATATATATATATATATATATATATATATATATTTACTCTTAAGTTTCTTCTTTCACACACTTTACCAAACTCAGTCACCAGCTTCTGCAGTTTCTCACATGAATCAGCTACCAGCGCTGTATCATCAGCGAACAACAACTGACTCACTTCCCAAGCTCTCTCATCCCCAACAGACTTCATACTTGCCCCTCTTTTAAAAACTCTTGCATTCACCTCCCTAACAACCCCATCCATAAACAAATTAAACAACCATGGAGACATCACACACCCCTGTGCAAACCTACAATCACTGAGAACCAATCACTTTCCTCTCTTCCTACACGTACACACATATATATATATACCACATCGCTCCAATTCACTCTATTCCTTGCCCTCCTTTCACCCTCCTGCATGTTCAGGCCCCTATCACAGAAAATCTTTTTCACTCCATCTTTCCACCTCCAATTTGGTCTCCCTCTTCTCCTCGTTCCCTCCACCTCCGACACATATATCTTCTTGGTCAATCTTTCCTCACTCATTCTCTCCATGTGACCAAACCATTTCAAAACACCCTCTTCTGCTCTCTCAACCACGCTCTTTTTATTTCCACACATCTCTCTCACCCTTATGTTTCTTACTCGATCAAACCACCTCACACCACACATTGTCCTCAAACATCCCATTTCCAGCACATCCATCCTTCTGCGCACAACTCTATCCATAGCCCACGCCTCGCAACCATACAACATTGTTGGAACAACTATTCCTTCAAACATACCCATTTTTGCTTTCCGAGATAATGTTCTCGACTTCCACACATTCTTCAAGGCTCCCAGAATTTTCGCCCCCTCCCCCACCCTATGATCCACTCCGCTTCCATGGTTCCATCCGCTGCCAGATCCACTCCCAGATATCTAAAACACTTCACTTCCTCCAGTTTTTCTCCATTCAAACTTACCTCCCAATTGACTTGACCCTCAACCCTACTGTACCTAATAACATTGCTCTTATTCACATTTACTCTTAACTTTCTTCTTTCACACACTTTACCAAACTCAGTGACCAGCTTCTGCAGTTTCTCACATGAATCAGCCACCAGCGCTGTATCATCAGCGAACAACAACTGACACACTTCCCAAGCTCTCTCATCCCCAACAGACTTCATACTTGCCCCTCTTTCCAAAACTCTTGCATTCACCTCCCTAACAACCCCATCCACAAACAAATTAAACAACCATGGAGACATCACACACCCCTGCCACAAACCTACATTCACTGAGAACCAATCACTTTCCTCTCTTCCTACACGTACACATGAATTACATCCTCGATAAAAACTTTTCACTGCTTCTAACAACTTTCCTCCCACACCATATATTCTTAATACCTTCCACAGAGCATCTCTATCAACTCTATCATATGCCTTCTCCAGATCCATAAATGCTACATACAAATCCATTTGCTTTTCTAAGTATTTCTCACATACATTCTTCAAAGCAAACACCTGATCCACACATCATCTACCACTTCTGAAATCACACTGCTCTTCCCCAATCTGATGCATATATATATACATATATATATATTTCTTTTTTTTTTTTTATACTTTGTCGCTGTCTCCCGCGTTTGCGAGGTAGCACAAGGAAACAGACGAAAGAAATGAGCCAACCCCCCCCCCATACACATGTATATACATACGTCCACACACGCAAATAAACATACCTACACAGCTTTCCATGGTTTACCCCAGACGCTTCACATGCCTTGATTCAATCCACTGACAGCACGTCAGCCCCGGTATACCACATCGCTCCAATTCACTCTATTCCTTGCCCTCCTTTCACCCTCCTGCATGTTCAGGCCCCGATCACACAAAATCTTTTTCACTCCATCTTTCCACCTCCAATTTGGTCTCCCTCTTCTCCTTGTACCCTCCACCTCCGACACATATATCCTCTTGGTCAATCTTTCCTCACTCATCCTCTCCATGTGCCCAAACCACTTCAAAACACCCTCTTCTGCTCTCTCCACCACGCTCTTTTTATTTCCACACATCTCTCTTACCCTTATGTTACTCACTCGATCAAACCACCTCACACCACACATTGTCCTCAAACATCTCATTTCCAGCACATCCATCCTCCTGCGCACAACTCTATCCATAGCCCACGCCTCGCAACCATACAACATTGTTGGAACCACTATTCCTTCAAACATACCCATTTTTGCTTTCCGAGATAATGTTCTCGACTTCCACACATTCTTCAGGGCCCCCAGAATTTTCGCCCCCTCCCCCACCCTATGATCCACTTCCGCTTCCATGGTTCCATCCGCTGTCAGATCCACTCCCAGATATCTAAAACACTTAACTTCCTCCAGTTTTTCTCCATTCAAACTCACCTCCCAATTGACTTGACCCTCAACCCTACTGTACCTAATAACCTTGCTCTTATTCACATTTACTCTTAACTTTCTTCTTCCACACACTTTACCAAACTCAGTCACCAGCTTCTGCAGTTTCACACATGAATCAGCCACCAGCGCTGTGTCATCAGCGAACAACAACTGACTCACTTCCCAAGCTCTCTCATCCCCAACAGACTTCATACTTGCCCCTCTTTCCAAAACTCTTGCATTTACCTCCCTAACAACCCCATCCATAAACAAATTAAACAACCATGGAGACATCACACACCCCTGCCGCAAACCTACATTCACTGAGAACCAATCACTTTCCTCTCTTCCTACACGTACACATGCCTTACATCCTCGATAAAAACTTTTCACTGCTTCTAACAACTTTCCTCCCACACCATATATTCTTAATACCTTCCACAGAGCATCTCTATCAACTCTATCATATGCCTTCTCCAGATCCATAAATGCTACATACAAATCCATTTGCTTTTCTAAGTATTTCTCACATACATTCTTCAAAGCAAACACCTGATCCACACATCCTCTACCACTTCTGAAACCACACTGCTCTTCCCCAATCTGATGCTCTGTACATGCCTTCACCCTCTCAATTAATACCCTCCCATATAATTTACCAGGAATACTCAACAAACTTATACCTTTGTAATTTGAGCACTCACTATTATCCCCTTTGCCTTTGTACAATGGCACTATGCACGCATTCCGCCAATCCTCAGGCACCTCACCACGAGTCATACATACATTAAATAACCTTACCAACCAGTCAACAATACAGTCACCCCCTTTTTTAATAAATTCCACTGCAATAACATCCAAACCTGCTGCCTTGCCGGCTTTCATCTTCCGCAAAGCCTTCACTACCTCTTCTCTGTTTACCAAATCATTTTCCCTAACCCTCTCACTTTGCACACCACCTCGACCAAAACACCCTATATCTGCCACTCTATCATCAAACACATTCAACAAACCTTCGAAATACTCACTCCATCTCCTTCTCACATCACCACTACTTGTTATCACCTCCCCACTTGCGCCCTTCACTGAAGTTCCCATTTGCTCCCTTGTCTTACGCACTTTATTTACCTCCTTCCAGAACATCTTTTTATTCTCCCTAAAATTTAATGATACTCTCTCACCCCATCTCTCATTTGCCCTTTTTTTCACCTCTTGCACCTTTCTCTTGACCTCCTGTCTCTTTCTTTTATACATCTCCCACTCAATTGCATTTTTCCCTGCAAAAATCGTCCAAATGCCTCTCTCTTCTCTTTCACTAATACTCTTACTTCTTCATCCCACCACTCACTACCCTTTCTAATCAACCCACCTCCCACTCTTCTCATGCCACAAGCATCTTTTGCGCAATCCATCACTGATTCCCTAAATACATCCCATTCCTCCCCCACTCCCCTTACTTCCATTGTTCTCACCTTTTTCCATTCTGTACTCAGTCTCTCCTGGTACTTCCTCACACAGGTCTCCATCTCAAGCTCACTTACTCTCAGCACCCTCTTCACCCCAACATTCACTCTTCTTTTCTGAAAACCCATACAAATCTTCACCTTAGCCTCCACAAGATAACGATCAGACATCCCTCCAGTTGCACCTCTCAGCACATTAACATCCAAAAGTCTCTCTTTCGCACGCCTGTCAATTAACACGTAATCCAATAACGCTCTCTGGCCATCTCTCCTACTTACATAAGTAAACTTATGTATATCTCTCTTTTTAAACCAGGTATTCCCAATCATCAGTCCTTTTTCAGCACATAAATCTACAAGCTCTTCACCATTTCCATTTACAACACTGAACACCCCATGTATACCAATTATTCCCTCAACTGCCACATTACTCACCTTTGCATTCAAATCACCCATCACTTTAACCCGGTCTCGTGCACCAAAACCACTAACACACTCATTCAGCTGCTCCCAAAACACTTGCCTCTCTTGATCTTTCTTCTCATGCCCAGGTGCATAAGCACCAATGATCACCCACCTCTCTCCATCAACTTTCAGTTTTACCCATATTAATCGAGAATTTACTTTCTTACACTCTATCACATACTCCCACAACTCCTGTTTCAGGAGTATTGCTACTCCTTCCCTTGCTCTTGTCCTCTCACTAACCCCTGACTTTACTCCCCAGACATTCCCAAACCACTCTTCCCCTTTACCCTTGAGCTTCATTTCACTCAGAGCCAAAACATCCAGGTTCCTTTCCTCAAACATACTACCTATCTCTCCTTTTTTCACATCTTGGTTACATCCACACACATTTAGGCACCCCACTCTGAGCCTTCGAGGAGGATGAGCACTCCCCGCGTGACTCCTTCTTCTGTTTCCCATTTTAGAAAGTTAATACAAGGAGGGGAGGATTTCTGGCCCCCCGCTCCCGTCCCCTCTAGTCGCTTTCTACGACACGCGAGTAATACGTGGGAAGTATTCTTTCACCCCTATCCCCAGGGATAATATACATATATATATACATATACACATACACACACATACACATACATATGCACATACACACACACACACACATACATATATATACCTATGAAAAATGTAAGAAACAATTTAGAAAACTGAAACTTCTAGCTTGAAATGAATGAAAAAAATGAATGAAAAAAATGAAAAAAAAAATCTGACATTCATTTTTTTCATTCCTATATATATATATATATATAAAGATTGACCAAGAGGATATATGTGTCGGAGGTGGATGGAACGAGGAGAAGAGGGAGACCAAATTGGAGGTGGAAAGATGGAGTGAAAAAGATTTTGTGTGATCGGGGCCTGAACATGCAGGAGGGTGAAAGGAGGGCAAGGAATAGAGTGAATTGGAGCGATGTGGTATACCGGGGTTGACGTGCTGTCAGTGGATTGAATCAAGGCATGTGAAGCATCTGGGGTAAACCATGGAAAGCTGTGTAGGTATGTATATTTGTGTGTGTGGACGTATGTATATACATGTGTATGGGGGGGGGTTGGGCCATTTCTTCTTTCGTCTGTTTCCTTGCGCTACCTCGCAAACGCGGGAGACAGCGACAAAGTATAATAAAAATAAAAGTAATATATATATATATTTTTATATATATATATATAGATATATATATATATATATTTTTTTTTTTTTTTTTATACTATTCGCCATTTCCCACATTAGCGAGGTAGCGTTAAGAACAGAGGACTGGGCCTTTGAGGGAATATCCTCATATGGCCCCCTTCTCTGTTCCTTCTTTTGGAAAATTTAAATACATACATATATATATATATATATATATATATATTTTTTTTTTTTTCATACTATTCGCCGTTTCCCGCGATAGCGAGGTAGCGTTAAGAACAGAAGACTGGGCCTCTGAGGAAACATCCTCACCCGGCCCCCTTTTCTGTTCCTTCCTTTGGAAAAAAAAAAAAAATATATATATATATATATTTTTTTTTTTTTTTTTTTTTTTTTTTTTTTTTTTTTTTTTTTATACTTTGTCGCTGTCTCCCGCGTTTGCGAGGTAGCGCAAGGAAACAGACGAAAGAAATGGCCCAACCCCCCCCCATACACATGTACATACACACGTCCACACACGCAAATATACATACCTACACAGCTTTCCATGGTTTACCCCAGACGCTTCACATGCCTTGCTTCAATCCACTGACAGCACGTCAACCCCTGTATACCACATATATATATATATATATATATATATATATATATATATATATATATATATATATATATATATATATATATATATAGGTAGCGTTAAGAATAGGGGATTGTGCCATTGAGGGAATATCCTCACCTGGCCCCCTTCTCTGTTCCCTCTTTTGGAAAATTAAAAAAATGAGAGGGGAGGATTTGCAGCCCCCACTCCCTTCCCTTTTAGTCGCCTTTTACGACACGCAGGGAATACGTGGGAAGTATTCTTTCTCCCCTGTACCCAGGGATAAAATATATATATATATATGTACCAGGAGAGACTGAGTACAGAATGGAAAAAGGTGAGAACAATGGAAGTAAGGGGAGTGGGGGGAGGAATGGGATGTATTTAGGGAATCAGTGATGGATTGCGCAAAAGATGCTTGTGGCATGAGAAGAGTGGGAGGTGGGTTGATTAGAAAGGGTAGTGAGTGGAGGGATGAAGAAGTAAGATTATTAGTGAAAGAGAAGAGAGAGGCATTTGGACGATTTTTGCAGGGAAAAAATGCAATTGAGTGGGAGATGTATAAAAGAAAGAGACAGGAGGTCAAGAGAAAGGTGCAAGAGGTGAAAAAGAGGGCAAATGAGAGTTGGGGTGAGAGAGTATCATTAAGTTTAAGGAAGAATAAAAAGATGTTCTGGAAGGAGGTAAACAAAGTGCTTAAGACAAGGGAGCAAATGGGAACTTCAGTGAAGGGCGCAAATGGGGAGGTGATAACAAGTAGTGGTGATGTGAGAAGGAGATGGAGTGAGTATTTTGAAGGTTTGTTGAATGTGTTTGATGATAGAGTGGCAGATATAGGGTGTTTTGGTCGAGGTGGTGTGCAAAGTGAGAGGGTTAGGGAAAATGATTTGGTAAACAGAGAAGAGGTAGTAAAAGCTTTGCGGAAGATGAAAGCTGGCAAGGCAGCAGGTTTGGATGGTATTGCAGTGGAATTTATTAAAAAAAGGTGGTGACTGTATTATTGACTGGTTGGTAAGGTTATTTAATGTATGTATTACTCATGGTGAGGTGCCTGAGGATTGGCGGAATGTGTGCATAGTGCCATTGTACAAAGGCAAAGGGGATAAGAGTGAGTGCTCAAATTACAGAGGTATAAGTTTGTTGAGTATTCCTGGTAAATTATATGGGAGGGTATTGATTGAGAGGGTAAAGGCATGTACAGAGCATCATATTGGGGAATAGCAGTGTGGTTTCAGAAGTGGTAGAGGATGTGTGGATCAGGTGTTTACTTTGAAGAATGTATGTGAGAAATACTTAGAAAAGCAAATGGATTTGTATGTAGCATTTATGTATCTGGAGAAGGCATATGATAGAGTTGATAGAGATGCTCTGTGGAAGGTATTAAGAATATATGGTGTGGGAGGCAAGTTGTTAGAAGCAGTGAAAAGTTTTTGTCGAGGATGTAAGGTATGTGTATGTTTAGGAAGAGAGGAAAGTGATTGGTTCTCAGTGAATGTAGGTTTGCGGCAGGGGTGTGTGATGTCTCCATGGTTGTTTAATTTGTTTATGGATGGGGTTGTTAGGGAAGTAAATGCAAGAGTTTTGGAAAGAGGGGCAAAAATGAAGTCTGTTGTGGATGAGAGAGCTTGGGAAGTGAGTCAGTTGTTGTTCGCTGATGATACAGCGCTGGTGGCTGATTCATGTGAGAAACTGCAGAAGCTGGTGACTGAGTTTGGTAAAGTGTGTGAAAGAAGAAAGTTAAGAGTAAATGTGAATAAGAGCAAGGTTATTAGGTACAGTAGGGTTGAGGGTCAAGTCAATTGGGAGGTAAGTTTGAATGGAGAAAAACTGGAGGAAGTAAAGTGTTTTAGATATCTTGGAGTGGATCTGGCAGCGGATGGAACCATGGAAGCGGAAGTGGATCATAGGGTGGGGGAGGGGGCGAAAATCCTGGGAGCCTTGAAGAATGTGTGGAAGTCGAGAACATTATCTCGGAAAGCAAAAATGGGTATGTTTGAAGGAATAGTGGTTCCAACAATGTTGTATGGTTGCGAGGCGTGGGCTATGGATAGAGTTGTGCGCAGGAGGGTGGATGTGCTGGAAATGAGATGTTTGAGGACAATATGTGGTGTGAGGTGGTTTGATCGAGTAAGTAACGTAAGGGTAAGAGAGATGTGTGGAAATAAAAAGAGCGTGGTTGAGATAGCAGAAGAGGGTGTTTTGAAATGGTTTGGTCACATGGAGAGAATGATTGAGGAAAGATTGACCAAGAGGATATATGTGTCGGAAATGGAGGGAACGAGGAGAAGTGGGAGACCAAATTGGAGGTGGAAAGATGGAGTGAAAAAGATTTTGAGTGAGTGGGGCCTGAACATGCAGGAGGGTGAAAGGATGAATTGGATCGATGTGGTATACCAGGGTTGACGTGCTGTCAGTGGATTGAATCAGGGCATGTGAAGCGTCTGGGGTAAACCATGGAAAGCTGTGTAGGTATGTATATTTGCATGTGTGGATGTATGTATATACATGTGTATGGGGGTGGGTTGGGCCATTTCTTTCGTCTGTTTCCTTGCGCTACCTCGCAAACGCGGAGACAGCGACAAAGCAAAAAACAAAAAATATATATATATATATATATATATATATATATATATATATATATATATATTATTTATTTTTTTTTTATTATACTTTGTCGCTGTCTCCCGCGTTTGCGAGGTAGCGCAAGGAAACAGACGAAAGAAATGGCCCAACCCCCCCCATACACATGTATATACATACGTCCACACACACAAATATACATACCTACACAGCTTTCCATGGTTTACCCCAGACGCTTCACATGCCCTGCTTCAATCCACTGACAGCACGTCAACCCCGGTATACCACATCGCTCCAATTCACTCTATTCCTTGCCCTCCTTTCACGCTCCTACATGCTCAGGCCCCGATCACACAAAATCTTTTTCACTCCATCTTTCCACCTCCAATTTGGTCTCCTTCTTCTCCTTGTTCCCTCCACCTCCGACACATATATCCTCTTGGTCAATCTTTCCTCACTCATCCTCTCCATGTGCCCAAACCACTTCAAAACACCCTCTTCTGCTCTCTCAACCACGCTCTTTTTATTTCCACACATCTCTCTTACCCTTACGTTACTCACTCGATCAAACCATCTCACACCACACATTGTCCTCAAACATCTCATTTCCAGCACATCCATCCTCCTGCGCACAACTCTATCCATAGCCCACGCCTCGCAACCATACAACATTGTTGGAACCACTATTCCTTCAAACATACCCATTTTTGCTTTCCGAGATAATGTTCTCGACTTCCACACATTCTTCAAGGCCCCCAGGATTTTCGCCCCCTCCCCCACCCTATGATCCACTTCCGCTTCCATGGTTCCATCCGCTGCCAGATCCACTCCCAGATATCTAAAACACTTCACTTCCTCCAGTTTTTCTCCATTCAAACTCACCTCCCAATTGACTTGACCCTCAACCCTACTGTACCTAATAACCTTGCTCTTATTCACATTTACTCTTAACTTTCTTCTTCCACACACTTTTCCAAACTCAGTCACCAGCTTCTGCAGTTTCTCACATGAATCAGCCACCAGCGCTGTATCATCAGCGAACAACAACTGACTCACTTCCCAAGCTCTCTCATCCCCAACAGACTTCATACTTGCCCCTCTTTCCAAAACTCTTGCATTTACCTCCCTAACAACCCCATCCATAAACAAATTAAACAACCATGGAGACATCACACACCCCTGCCGCAAACCTACATTCACTGAGAACCAATCACTTTCCTCTCTTCCTACACGTACACATGCCTTACATCCTCGATAAAAACTTTTCACTGCTTCTAACAACTTTCCTCCCACACCATATATTCTTAATACCTTCCACAGAGCATCTCTATCAACTCTATCATATGCCTTCTCCAGATCCATAAATGCTACATACAAATCCATTTGCTTTTCTAAGTATTTCTCACATACATTCTTCAAAGCAAACACCTGATCCACACATCCTCTACCACTTCTGAAACCACACTGCTCTTCCCCAATCTGATGCTCTGTACATGCCTTCACCCTCTCAATCAATACCCTCCCATATAATTTACCAGGAATACTCAACAAACTTATACCTCTGTAATTTGAGCACTCACTCTTATCCCCTTTGCCTTTGTACAATGGCACTATGCACGCATTCCGCCAATCCTCAGGCACCTCACCATGAGTCATACATACATTAAATAACCTTACCAACCAGTCAACAATACAGTCACCCCCTTTTTTAATAAATTCCACTGCAATACCATCCAAACCTGCTGCCTTGCCGGCTTTCATCTTCCGCAAAGCTTTTACTACCTCTTCTCTGTTTACTAAATCATTTTCCCTAACCCTCTCACTTTGGACACCACCTCGACCAAAACACCCTATATCTGCCACTCTATCATCAAACACATTCAACAAACCTTCAAAATACTCACTCCATCTCCTTCTCACATCACCACTACTTGTTATCACCTCCCCACTTGCGCCCTTCACCGAAGTTCCCATTTGCTGCCTTGTCTTACGCACTTTATTTACCTCCTTCCAGAACATCTTTTTATTCTCCCTAAAATTTAATGATACTCTCTCACCCCAACTCTCATTTGCCCTTTTTTTCACCTCTTGCACCTTTCTCTTGACCTCCTGTCTCTTTCTTTTATACATCTCCCACTCAATTGCATTTTTTCCCTGCAAAAATCGTCCAAATGCCTCTCTCTTCTCTTTCACTAATACTCTTACTTCTTCATCCCACCACTCACTACCCTTTCTAATCAACCCACCTCCCACTCTTCTCATGCCACAAGCATCTTTTGCGCAATCCATCACTGATTCCCTGAATACATCCCATTCCTCCCCCACTCCCCTTACTTCCATTGTTCTCACCTTTTTCCATTCTGTACTCAGTCTCTCCTGGTACTTCCTCACACAGGTCTCCTTCTCAAGCTCACTTACTCTCACCACCCTCTTCACCCCAACATTCACTCTTCTTTTCTGAAAACCCATACAAATCTTCACCTTAGCCTCCACAAGATAATGATCAGACATCCCTCCAGTTGCACCTCTCAGGACATTAACATCCAATAGTCTCTCTTTCGCACGCCTGTCAATTAACACGTAATCCAATAACGCTCTCTGGCCATCTCTCCTACTTACATAAGTATACTTATGTATATCTCGCTTTTTAAACCATGTATTCCCAATCATCAGTCCTTTTTCAGCACATAAATCTACAAGCTCTTCACCATTTCCATTTACAACACTGAACACCCCATGTATACCAATTATTCCCTCAACTGCCACATTACTCACCTTTGCATTCAAATCACCCATCACTATGACCCGGTCTCATGCATCAAAACCACTAACACACTCATTCAGCTGCTCCCAAAACACTTGCCTCTCTTGATCTTTCTTCTCATGCCCAGGTGCATATGCACCAATAATCACCCACCTCTCTCCATCAACTTTCAGTTTTACCCATATTAATCGAGAATTTACTTTCTTACACTCTATCACATACTCCCACAACTCCTGTTTCAGGAGTATTGCTACTCCTTCCCTTGCTCTTGTCCTCTCACTAACCCCTGACTTTACTCCCCAGACATTCCCAAACCACTCTTCCCCTTTACCCTTGAGCTTCGTTTCACTCAGAGCCAAAACATCCAGGTTCCTTTCCTCAAACATACTACCTATCTCTCCTTTTTTCACATCTTGGTTACATCCACACACATTTAGGCACCCCACTCTGAGCCTTCGAGGAGGATGAGCACTCCCCGCGTGACTCCTTCTTCTGTTTCCCATTTTAGAAAGTTAATACAAGGAGGGGAGGATTTCTGGCCCCCCGCTCCTGTCCCCTCTAGTCGCTTTCTACGACACGCGAGGAATACGTGGGAAGTATTCTTTCACCCCTATCCCCAGGATAATATGCATATATATATACATATACACATACACACACATACACATACATACGCACATAAACACACACACACACATACATATATATACATATGAGAAATGTAAGAAACAATTTAGAAAACTGAAACTTCTAGCTTGAAATGAATGAAAAAAATGAATGTCACATAATGGTTCAACCTCTGGCTATGGAAAAAAGGAAATGTATAATTTATTTACACAAATGTCAATGGCAGTTCTCATCAATTTAACCACTGTATCAATAAGCTTCAATGTCTAGGCTACATTTTTCTCCAATTTCACTATTTTCCTTCACATTTTCAATTGTGTCTGAATGTTCTACTCCAAGAGTGATTGTTTTTCCAGTAATATATATATATATATATATATATATATATATATATATATATATATATATATATATATATATATGTATATATACACATATATTGGAAAGGATCACAATTTTGCGCATGATCAAGATATTCCTGAGTCCACAGGGAAAATGAAACATGAAAAGTTCCCAAGTGCATTTTCGTGTAATAATCACATCATCAGTGGAGACACTAGAGAGAAATATAACAGTCAGTTGATATACATCGAAGAGATGAAAGTGCACTTGGGACCTTTTCGTGTTTCATTTTCCCCGTGGACTCATAGGAATATATATATATATATATATATATATATATATATATATATATATATATATATATATATATATATATATATATATATATATATATATATATATATATATATATATTTATATGGTTGAGAGAGCAGAAGAGGGTGTTTTGAAGTGGTTTGGGCACATAGAGAGGATGAGTGAGGAAAGATTGACCAAGAGGATATATGTGTCGGAGGTGGAGGGAACGAGAAGAGGGAGACCAAATTGGAGGTGGAAAGATGGAGTGAAAAAGATTTTGTGTGATCGGGGCCTGAACATGCAGGAGGGTGAAAGGAGGGCAAGGAATAGAGTGAATTGGAGCGATGTGGTATACCGGGGTTGACGTGCTGTCAGTGGATTGAATCAAGGCATGTGAAGCGTCTGGGGTAAACCATGGAAAGCTGTGTAGGTATGTATATTTGCGTGTGTGGACGTATGTATATACATGTGAATGGGAGAGGGTTGGGCCTTTTCTTTCGTCTGTTTCCTTTCGCTACCTCACAAACGCAGGAGACAGCGACAAAGTATAATAAAAAAATAAAATATTATTTATTTATCATACTTTTTCGCTGTGTCCCGCGTTAGCGAGGTAGCGCAAGGAAACAGACAAAAGAATGGCCTAGCCTATACACATACACATGTATTTACGTACACATCGACACACACACATATGCCTATACAGTTCAACATATACATGTATATACATACACAGAAATATACATATGTACACATGTACATAATTCATACTTTCTGCCTTTTTTCATCCCCGTCGCCACCCCTGCACGCATGAAATGACAACCTCATCTCCCGCATGCGCATGAGGTAGTGATAGGGAAAGACAACAAAGTCCACATTTGTTCACACACAGTCTCTAGCTGTCATGTATAATGCACTGAAACCACAGCTCCCTTTCCACATCCAGGCCCCACAAAATATTACATGGTTTACCGCAGACGCTTCACATGCTCTGGTTCAATCCATTGACAGCACGTCGACCCCGGCATACCACATCATTCCTTGCACGCCTTTCACCCTTCTGCATGTTCAGGCCCCGATTGCTCAAAATCTTTTTCACTCCATCCTTCCAACTCCAATTTGGTCTCCCACTTGTCCTCATTCCCTCCACCTCTGATACATATATCCTCTTTGTCAATCTTTCCTCACTCATTCTCTCTATGTGACCAAACCATTTCAAAACACCCTCTTCTGCTCTCTCATCCACACACTTTTTATTACCACACTTCTCTCTTACCCATTCATTACTTACTTGATCAAACCACCTCACACCACATATTGTCCTCAAATATCTCATTTCCAACACATCCACCCTCCACCGCACAGCTCTATCTATAGCCCACACCTCGCAAGCATATAACATAGTTGGAATCACTATTTCTTCAAACATACTCTTTTGCTTTCCGAGATAGTATGCACATGTACATACATACACATGCATACACAGACATATCAATATATTCACATGTACATATTTATACTTCCTTTCCTCCATCCATTCCCAATGCAATCCTGCCCTACAGGAAACAGCATTCCCACCCCATGCGTCAGTGAGGTAACACCAGGAAAACAACAAAAAAATGCCACATTCATGCACACTCAGTCTCTAAATTTCATGTGTCTTGCACTGAAACCACAGCTCCTTATCCACATCCACACCCCACAGACCTATCCGTGGCTTGCCACAGACATTTCACATGCCCTGGTTCAATCCATTTACAGCTTAATTACTGCATGATTAAGGCACATACTGGTGTCACATGTGCAGGTTCATATTTGTTAATCTGTGAGTGACTGAGACATAAAATCGACACTACAATGGCAGGAGAATGCTAGTGATGTCTGTGGATAACTGGTGAAATCATACATTACCTTGGAAAGTAGATGACTTTAAGAATTGTTGTTTCCACATTTGAGGTCTTCAGCAGCTCTTGTTGATTTCTCGTATCATGTCCAGAACAATGAAAGATTTTGTATACATGCTTTGCAGTGAATTAGGTGAATGATGGTGTGATGCAAGCAAATAAACAGATAACCTTTTCCTTCAACTCTGGTGATGAAGATTATTTCATTCTCAGGTTTTGTAGTCAAGCATATACAGGAACATACTAATTCAAAATTTGTCATTTTGCAGGGAAGCTCGTGGGGAAAGAGGTGTGTTCCATTTGATTCCTCAGTTAAGTTCCCCAGAAAGAGAGAGAAATTTTCTACGCCTAGTCGCAGAACTCTTGATTTCTCGATGTCTCCCACCAGAATACTCCCGCTGCACCCCATTGCGCACACTTCTTAAAGAACTCCTGGCTTGTAAAGGTGTGTAACAATTTAAAATTTTTGGTATATATATATATATATATATATATTTTTTTTTTTTTTTTTTTTTTCAAACTATTCGCCATTTCCTGCATTAGGGAGGTAGCGTTAAGAACAGAGAACTGGGCCATTGAGGGAATATCCTCACCTGGCCCCCTTCTCTGTTCCTTCTTTTGGAAAATTAAAAAAAAAATTGAGAGGGGAGGATTTCCAGCCCCCCGCTCCCTTCCCTTTTAGTCGCCTTCTACGACACGCAGGGAATACGTGGGAAGTATTCTTTCTCCCCTATCCCCAGGGATAATATATTATTTTATTTTTTTTTTTAAGAAAAAATAATTTTTTTTTTTATTATACTTTGTCGCTGTCTCCCGCGTTTGCGAGGTAGCGCAAGGAAACAGACGAAAGAAATGGCCCAACCCCCCCCCATACACATGTATATACATACGTCCACACACGCAAATATACATACCTACACAGCTTTCCATGGTTTACCCCAGACGCTTCACATGCCTTGCTTCAATCCACTGACAGCACGTCAACCCCGGTATACCACATCGCTCCAATTCACTCTATTCCTTGCCCTCCTTTCACCCTCCTGCATGTTCAGGCCCCGATCACACAAAATCTTTTTCACTCCATCTTTCCACCTCCAATTTGGTCTCCCTCTTCTCCTCGTTCCCTCCACCTCCGACACATATATCCTCTTGGTCAATCTTTCCTCACTCATTCTCTCCATGTGCCCAAACCACTTCAAAACACCCTCTTCTGCTCTCTCAACCACGCTCTTTTTATTTCCACACATCTCTCTTACCCTTACGTTACTCACTCGATCAAACCACCTCACACCACACATTGTCCTCAAACATCTCATTTCCAGCACATCCATCCTCCTGCGCACAACTCTATCCATAGCCCACGCCTCGCAACCATACAACATTGTTGGAACCACTATTCCTTCAAACATAGCCATTTTTGCTTTCCGAGATAATGTTCTCGACTTCCACACATTCTTCAAGGCTCCCAGGATTTTCGCCCCCTCCCCCACCCTATGATTCACTTCTGCTTCCATGGTTCCATCTGCTGCCAGATCCACTCTCAGATATCTAAAACACTTCACTTCCTCCACTTTTTCTCCATTCAAACTCACCTCCCAATTTACTTGTCCCTCAACCCTATTGAACCTGATAACCTTGCTCTTATTCACATTTACTCTCGGCTTTCTTCATTCACACACTTTACCAAACTCAGTTACCAACTTCTGTAGTTTCTCACCCGAATCAGCCACCAGCGCTGTATCATCAGTGAACAACAACTGACTCAATTCCCTAAGCCCTCTCATCGACAACAGACTGCATACTTGGAAGGTATTGCAGTTGAATTTATTAGAAAGGGGATAAACTGTGTTGTTGACTGGTTGATGAGCATTTTCAGTGCATGTATCGTTCATGGTTAAGTGCCTAAGGATTGGCAGAATGCATGCAAAGTGCTATTGTACAAAGTTGGGGGGATAGGGGTTAGTGTTCAAATTACTAAGGTATAAGTTTCTTGAGTATTCCTAGGAAATTATATGCGAGGGTCTTGATTGAGAGGGTCAGAGCATGTACAGAGCATCAGACTGGGGAGGAGCAGTGTGGTTTCAGAAGTGGTAGAAGATGTGTGGATCAGGTGTTTGCTTTGAAGAATGCTTGTGAGAAATACTTACAAAAACAGATGGATTTGCATGTAGCACTTATGTATCTGGAGAAGGCATATGATAGAGTTGATAGAGATGCTCTATGGAAGGTATTAAAAAAATATGGTGTGGAGGTATGTTGCTTGAAGCAGTGAAAAGATTTTATCGAGGATGTAAGGCATGTGTACAAGTAGGGAGAGAGGAAAGTGATTGGTACCCAGTGAATATCAGTTTACGGCAAGGGTGCGTGATGTCTCCAAGGTTGTTTAATTTGTTTATTTATTTATTTATTTATTATACTTTGTTCCTGTCTACCGTATTAGCGAGGTAGCATAAGGAAACAGACAAAAGAATGGCCCAACCTGCCCACATACACATGTATATATATACACGTCCACGCACTCACATATACATACCTATACATATCAACATATACATATATATACATATATAGACATATACATATATATGTATATGTGTAGGTGTGTATATTTGCGTGTGTGGACGTATGTATATACATGTGTATGGGGGTGGGTTGGGCCATTTCTTTCGTCTGTTTCCTTGCGCTACCTCGCAAACGCGGGAGACAGCGACAAAGTATAATAAAAAAAAAAATGATACATATATACACGTGTACATAATTCATACTTGCTGCCTTTATTCATTCCCGTCGCCACTCCGCCACACAAGAAATGACAACCTCCTCCCCCATGCATACGTGCAAGGTAGCGGTAGGAAAAGACAACAAAGATCACATTCGTTCACACTCATTCTCTAGCTGTCATGTATAATGCACCAAAACCACAGTTCCCTTTCCACATCCAGGCTCCACAAAACATTCCATGGTTTACCCCAGACGCTTCACATGCCCTGGTTCAATCCATTGACAGCACGTTGACCCCGGTATACCACATCGTTCCAATTCACTCAATTCCTTACTCGCTTTTACTGTCCTGTATGTTCAGGCCCCTATCGCTCAAAATCATTTTTTATCCATCCTTCCACCCCCAATTTTGTCTCCCACTTCTCCTCGTTCCCTCCACCTCTGACACATATACCCTCTTTGTCAATCTTTCCTCACTCATTCTCTCCATGTGACCAAGCCATTTCAATGCACCCTCTTCTGCTTTCTCAACCACAGTCTTTTTATTACCACAGATACCTCATACCCTTTCATTACTCACTCGATCAAACCACCTCATGCCACATATTGTCCTGAAACATCTCATATCCAACACATCCAACCTCCTCTGAACAACCCTGTGTATAGCCCATGCTTCGGAACCATATTGTTGGAACCACTATTCCTTGAAACTTACCCATTTTTGCTTTCCAAGATAATATTCTCACCTTTCACACATTCTTCAACGCTCCCAGAACTTTCGCCCCCTCCCCCACCCTGTGACTCACTTCTGCTTCCATGGTTCCATCCACTGCCAAATCTACTCCCAGATATCAAAAACACTTCACTTCCTCCAGTTCTTCTCCATTCAAACTTACCTCCCAATTGACTTGTCCCTCAACCCTGCTGTACCTAATAACCTTGCTCTTATTCACATTTACTCTCAGCTGTCTTCTTTCACACACCTCACCAAACTCAGTCACCAGCTTCTGCAGTTTCTCACCAGAATCATTCACCAGCGTTGTATCATCAGCGAACAACAACTGACTCTTTTCCCAAGCCCTCTCATCCACAAGGGTAGGGAAGAAAGAATACTTCCCAAGCATTCCACGCGTTTCATGAAATGCGACTAAAGGGGACAGGAGTGGGGTTCTAGAAACCCTCCCCTCCCTGTATTTCAACTTTCTAAAAGGGGAAACAGCAGAAGGATTCATGCGGGGAGTGCTTATTCTCCTCGAAGTCTCAGATTGGGGTGTTTAAATGTGTGTATTTGACCAAGATGAGAAAAAAGGAGAAAGGTGGTAAGATTGAGGATAGGAACCTGAATGTTTTGGCTCTGAGTGAAACGAAGTTGAAGGGTAAAGGGGAAGAGTGGTTTGGGAATGTCTTTGGAGTAAAGTCAGGGGCTGGTGAGAGGAAAAGAGCAGAGGAAGGAGTAGCACTACTCCTGAAGCACGAATTGTAGGGGTATGTGATAGAGTGTAAGAAAGTAAACTCTAGATTGATATGGGTAAAACTGAAAGTGGACGGAGAGAGATGGGGAATTACTGGTGCCTAAGCACCTGGTCATGAGAAGAAAGATCATGAGGCAAGTGTTTTGGGAGCAGCTGAGTGAGTGTTTTAGCAACTTTGATGGGACGAAACCGGGTTATAGTGATGGTTGATTTGAATGCAAGGGTGAATAATGTGGCAGTGGAGAATAATTGGTGTACATGGAGTGTTCAGTGTTATAAATGGAAATGGTGAAGAGCTTGTAGATTTGTGTGCTGAAAAGGACTGGAGATTGTGAATACCTGGTTTAAAAAGAAAGATATACATAAGTATACATATGTAAGTAGGAGAAATGGCCAGAGAGCATTAGTGCATTATATGTTAATTGCTAGGCACATGAAAGAGAGACTTGTAGGTGTTAATGTGCTGAGAGGGGCAACTGGAGGGATGTCTGATCATTATCTTGTGGTGGCAAAAGTGAAGATTTGTAGAGGTTTTCAGAAAAGAAGAGAGAATGTTGGGATGAAGAGAGTGGTGAGATTAAGTGAGCTTGGGAAGGAGAATTCTGTGAGAAAGTACCAGGAGAGATTGAGTGCAGAATGGAAAAAGGTGAGAGCAACTGACGTAAGGGTAGGTGGGGGAGGAATGGAATGTATTTAGGGAAGCAGTGATGGCTTGCACAAAAGATGCCTTTGGTATGATTAAGGTGGAAGGTGGGCAGATTAGAAAGGGTAGCGAGTAGTGGGATGAAGAGGTAAGATTATTAGTGAAAGAGAAGAGAGAGGCAATTGGACGATTTTTGCAGGGAAATAATGCAAATGACTGGGAGATATATAAAAGAAAGAGGCAGGAGGTCAAGAGAAAGGTGCAAGAGGTGAAAAAGAGGGCAAATGAGAGTTGGGGTGAGAGAGTATCATTAAATTCTAGGGAGAATAAAAAGATGTTTTGGAAGGAGGTAAATAAAGTGTATAAGACAAGGGAACAAATGGGAACATCAGTGAAGGGGGCTAATGGGGAGGTGATAACAAGTAGTGGTGATGTGAGAAGGAGATGGAGTGAGTATTTTGAAGGTTTGTTGAATGTGTTTGATGATAGAGTGGCAGATATAGGGTGTTTTAGTTGAGGTGGTGTGCAAAGTGAGAGGGCTAGTGAAAATGATTTCGTAAACAGAGAAGAGGTAGTAAAAGCTTTGCGGAAGATGGAAGCCGGCAAGGCAGTGGGTTGGGTTGGTATTGCAGTGGAATTTATTAAAAAGGGGGTGACTGTATTGTTGACTTGTTGGTAAGAGTATTTAATGTATGTATGACTCATGGTGAGGTGCCTGAGGATTAGCGGAATGCTTACACATTGCCATTGTACAAAGGCAAAGGGGATAAAAGTGAGTGCTCAAATTACAGAGGTATAATTTTGTTGAGTATTCCTGGGAAATTGTATGGGAGGGTATTGATTGAGAGGGTGAAGGCATGTAGAGAGCATCAGATTGGGGAAGAGCAGTGTGGTTTCAGAAGTGGTAGAGGATGTGTGGATCAGGTGTTTGCTTTGAAGAATGTATGTGAGAAGTACTTAGAAAAGCAAATGGATTTGTATGTAGCATTTATGGATCTGGAGAAGGCATATGATAGAGTTGATAGAGATGCTCTGTGGAAGGTATTAAGAATATATGGTGTGGGAGGCAAGTTGTTAGAAGCAGTGAAAAGTTTTTATCGAGAATGTAAGGCATGAGTACATGTAGGAAGAGAGGAAAGTGATTGGTTCTCAGTGAATGTTGGTTTGCGGCAGGGGTGCGTGATGTCTCCGTGGTTGTTTAATTTGTTTATGGATGGGGTTGTTAGGGAGGTGAATGCAAGAGTTTTGGAAAGGGGCTAGTATGCAGTCTGTTGTGGATGAGAGAGCTTGGGAAGTGAGTCAGTTGTTGTTTGCTGATGATACAGCGCTGGTAGCTGATTCGGGTGAGAAACTGCAGGAGCTGGTGACTCAGTTTGGTAAAGTGTGTGAAAGAAAAAAGCTGAGAGTAAATGTGAATAAGAGCAAGGTTATTACGTACAGTAGGGTAGAGGGACAAGTCAATTGGGAGGTAGGTTTGAATGGAGAAAAACTGAGGAAGTGAAGTGTTTTAGATATCTGGGAGTGGATTTGGCAGTGGTTAGAACCATGGAAGTGGAAGTGAATCATAGGGTGGGGGAGGGGGTGAAAGTGTTGGGAGCATTGAAGAATGTGTGGAAGTCGAGAACGTTATCTTGGAAAGCAAAAATGGGTATGTTTGAAGGAATAGTGGTTCTAACAAAGATATATGGTTGCGAGGCATTGGCTATAGATAGAGTTGTGTGGAGGAGGGTGGATGTGCTGGAAATGAGATGTTTGAGGACAATATGTGGTGTGAGGTTTTTTGATCGAGTAAGTAATGAAAGAGTAAGAGAGATGTGTGGTAATTAAAAGAGTGTGATTGAGAGAGCAGAAGAGGGTGTTTTGAAATGGTTTGGTCACATGGAGAGAGTGAGTGAGGAAATATTGACAAAGAGGATATATGTGTCAGAGGTGGAGGGAACGAGGAGAAGTGGGAGACCAGGTTGGAGGTGGAAAGATGGAGTGAAAATGATTTTGAGTGATTGGGGCCTGAACATGCAGGAGGATGAAAGGCATGCAAGGAATAGAGTGAATTGGAACGATGTGGTATACCTGGGGTCGACCTGCTGTCAATGGATTGAACCTGAGCATGTGAAGCACCTGGGGTAAACCAGGGAATGCTTTGTCGGGCTTGGATGTGGAAAGGGAGCTGTGGTTTTAGTGCATTATACATGACAGCTAGAGACTGAGTGTGAACGAATGTGGCCTTTGATGTCTTTTCCTAGCGCTACCTCACGCACATGCGGGGGGAGGGGGTTGTTATTTCATGTTTGGCGGGGTGGCAACAGGAATGAATGAGGGCAGACAGTATGAATTATGAACATGTGTATATATGTATATGTCAGTGTGTATATATATGGATACGTTGAGATGTATAGGTATGTATATGTGCGTGTGTGGACGTGTATTTATATACATGTGTATGTGGGTGGGTTGGGCCATTCTTTCATCTGTTTCCTTGCACTATCTTGCTAACGCGGGAAAAAGCGACAAAGTATAATAGAATATACGATAAAAAAAAAGATGTTTTGGATGTAGGTAAATAAAGTACGTAAGACAAGAGAACAGATAGTAACATCAATGAAGGGGGCTAATGGGGAGGTAGTAACAAGTAGTAGTGAAGTGAGAAGGAGATGGAGTGAGTATTTTGAAGGCTTGCTGAATGTGTTTGATGGTAGGGTGGCAGATATAGGATGTTTTGCTCAAGGTGGTGTGCGAAGTGAGAGGGTCAGGGAGAATGGTTTGTTAAACAGAGAAGAGGTAGTGAAAACTTTGCAGAAGATGAAAGCCAGCAAGGTGGCAGGTTTGGATGGTATTGCTGTGGAATTTATTAAAAAATGGGGTGACTGTGTTGTTGATTGGTTGGTGATGATATTCAATGAATGTATTGTTCATGGTGAAGGCATGTACAGAGCATTAGATTGGGGAAGAGCAGTGTGGTTTCAGAAGTGGTAGAGGATATGTTGATCATATGTTTGCTGCAAAGAATGTACATGAGGAATACATAGAAAAACAAATGGATTTGTATGTAGCATTTATGGATCTGGAGAAGGCACATGATACAGTTGATAGAGATACTCTGTGGAAGTTATTAAGAGTATATGAAGTGGGAGGTAAGTTGCTAGAAGCAGTGAAAAGTTTTTATTGAGGATGTAAGGTGTCTGTATGAGTAGGAAGAGAGGAAAGTGATTGGATCCCAGTGAATGTCGGTTTGTGGCAGGGGTGCGTGATGTCTCCATGGTTTTAATTTGTTTGTGGATGGGGTTGTTAAGTAGGTGAATGCAAGAGTTTTGGAGAGAGGGGCAAGAATTCAGTCTTTTGTGGATGAGTGGGCTTGGAAAGTGAATCAGTTGTTGTTCGTTGGTGATACAGCGCTGGTGGCCGATTCAGGTGAGAAACTGCAGAAGCTGGTGACTGAGTTTGCTAAAGTGTGAGAAAGAAGAAAGCTGAGAGTTAATGTGAATAAGAGTAATTCTATTAGGTTCAGCAGGGTTAAGGGACAAGTAAATTGGGAGGTAAGTTTGAATGGAGAAAAAGTGGAGGAAGTGAAGTGTTTTAGATATCTGGGAGTGGATTCAGGCAGCAGATGGAGCCATAGAAGCTGAAGTGAGTCACAGGGTGGGGTAGGGAGCAAAGGTTCCAGGAGCGTTGAAGAATGCGTGGAGGAGAAGCACATTATCATGAAGAGCAAAAACGGGTGTGTTTGAAGGAATAGTGGTTCCAACAATGTCATCTGGTTGTGAGGCGTGGGCTATAGATAGGGTTGTCCAGAGGAGGGTGGATATGTTGGAAATGAGGTGTTTGAGGACAATATATGATGTGAGGTGGTTTGATCGAGCAAGTAATGAAAGGGTAAGACAGATGTTTGGTAATAAAAAGAGTGTGCTTAAGAGAGCAGAAGAGGGTATATTGAAATGGTTTCGTCACATGGAGAGAATGAGTGAGGAAAGATTAACAAAGACAATATTTGTGTCAGAGGTGAAGGTAATAAGAAGTGGGAAACCAAATTGGAGGTGGAAGGATGTAGTCAAAAAAATTTTGAGTGATCAGGGCCTGAACATATAGGAGGGTGAAAGGCGTGCAAGGAATAGAATGAATTGGAACGATGTGGTATACCGGAGTCATGTGATGTCAATGGGTTGAACCAGGGCATGTAAAGCATCTGGGGTAAACAATGGAAAGTTATGTGGGGCATAGATGTGGAAAGGGAGCTGTGGTTTCTTTGCATTGCACATTACAGCTAGAGATTGAGTGTGAATGAATGTGGCCTTTGTTGTCTTTCCCTAGCGCTGACTCACATATGCATGTGGGGGGAGGGGGGTGCCATTTCATGTGTGGTGGGGTGGCGACAGGTATGGATGAAGGCAACAAGTAGGAATGTCTTCATGTGTATATATGTATGTGTATGTATACATTGAAACGTGTTGGTATGCATATGTGTCTGTTATTGTGTACGTATATACATGTGTATGTGGGTAGGTTGAGCTATTATTTCATCTATTTCCTTGCGCTACCTCACTAATGCAGTAGACAGCGACAAAGCATGATATATATATATATATATATTTTTTTTTTTTTATACTTTGTCGCTGTCTCCCGCGTTTGCGAGGTAGCGCAAGGAAACAGACGAAAGAAATGGCCCAACCCCCATACACACGTACATACACACGTCCACACACGCAAATATACATACCTACACAGCTTTCCATGGTTTACCCCAGACGCTTCACATGCCTTGATTCAATCCACTGACAGCACGTCAACCCCTGTATACCACATCGCTCCAATTCACTCTATTTCTTGCCCTCCTTTCACCCTCCTGCATGTTCAGGCCCCGATCACACAAAATCTTTTTCACTCCATCTTTCCACCTCCAATTTGGTCTCCCTCTTCTCCTCGTTCCCTCCACCTCCGACACATATATCCTCTTGGTCAATCTTTCCTCACTCATTCTCTCCATGTGCCCAAACCATTTCAAAACACCCTCTTCTGCTCTCTCAACCACGCTCTTTTTATTTCCACACATCTCTCTTACCCTTACGTTACTTACTCGATCAAACCACCTCACACCACACATTGTCCTCAAACATCTCATTTCCAGCACATCCATCCTCCTGCGCACAACTCTATCCATAGCCCACGCCTCGCAACCATACAACATTGTTGGAACCACTATTCCTTCAAACATACCCATTTTTGCTTTCCGAGATAATGTTCTCGACTTCCACACATTTTTCAAGGCTCCCAAAATTTTCGCCCCCTCCCCCACCCTATGATCCACTTCCGCTTCCATGGTTCCATCCGCTGACAGATCCACTCCCAGATATCTAAAACACTTCACTTCCTCCAGTTTTTCTCCATTCAAACTCACCTCCCAATTGACTTGACCCTCAACCCTACTGTACCTAATAACCTTGCTCTTATTCACATTTACTCTTAACTTTCTTCTTCCACACACTTTACCAAACTCAGTCACCAGCTTCTGCAGTTTCTCACATGAATCAGCCACCAGCGCTGTATCATCAGCGAACAACAACTGACTCACTTCCCAAGTTCTCTCATCCCCAACAGACTTCATACTTGCCCCTCTTTCCAGGACTCTTGCATTTACCTCCCTAACAACCCCATCCATAAACAAATTAAACAACCATGGAGACATCACACACCCCTGCCGCAAACCTACATTCACTGAGAACCAATCACTTTCCTCTCTTCCTACACGTACACATGCCTTACATCCTCGATAAAAACTTTTCACTGCTTCTAACAACTTGCCTCCCACACCATATATTCTTAATACCTTCCACAGAGCATCTCTATCAACTCTATCATATGCCTTCTCCAGATCCATAAATGCTACATACAAATCCATTTGCTTTTCTAAGTATTTCTCACATACATTCTTCAAAGCAAACACCTGATCCACACATCCTCTACCACTTCTGAAACCGCACTGCTCTTCCCCAATCTGATGCTCTGTACATGCCTTCACCCTCTCAATCAATACCCTCCCATATAATTTACCAGGAATACTCAACAAACTTATACCTCTGTAATTTGAGCACTCACTCTTATCCCCTTTGCCTTTGTACAATGGCACTATGCACGCATTCCGCCAATCCTCAGGCACCTCACCATGAGTCATACATACATTAAATAACCTTACCAACCAGTCAACAATACAGTCACCCCCTTTTTTAATAAATTCCACTGCAATACCATCCAAACCTGCTGCCTTGCCGGCTTTCATCTTCCGCAAAGCTTTTACTACCTCTTCTCTGTTTACCAAATCATTTTCCCCAACCCTCTCACTTTGCACACCACCTCGACCAAAACACCCTATATCTGCCACTCTGTCATCAGACACATTCAACAAACCTTCAAAATACTCATTCCATCTCCTTCTCACATCACCACTACTTGTTATCACCTCCCCATTTACGCCCTTCACTGAAGTTCCCATTTGCTCCCTTGTCTTACGCACCCTATTTACCTCCTTCCAGAACATCTTTTTATTCTCCCTAAAATTTACTGATAGTCTCTCACCCCAACTCTCATTTGCCCTTTTTTTCACCTCTTGCACCTTTCTCTTGACCTCCTGTCTCTTTCTTTTATACTTCTCCCACTCAATTGCATTTTTTCCCTGCAAAAATCGTCCAAATGCCTCTCTCTTCTCTTTCACTAATACTCTTACTTCTTCATATATATATATATATATATATATATATATATATATATATATATATATATATATATATTTATATATTTTAGGGAGAATAAAAAGATGTTCTGGAAGGAGGTAAATAAAGTGCGTAAGACAAGGGAGCAAATGGGAACTTCAGTGAAGGGCGCAAATAGGTAGGTGATAACAAGTAGTGGTGATGTGAGGAGATGGAGTGAGTATTTTGAAGGTTTGTTGAATGTGTTTGATGATAGAGTGGCAGATATAGGGTGTTTTGGTCAAGGTGGTGTGCAAAGTGAGAGGGTTAGGGAAAATGATTTGGTAAACAGAGAAGAGGTAGTAAAAGCTTTGCGGAAGATGAAAGCCGGCAAGGCAGCAGGTTTGGATGGTATTTCAGTGGAATTTATTAAAAAAGGGGGTGACTGTATTGTTGACTGGTTGGTAAGGTTATTTAATGTATGTATGACTCATGGTGAGGTACCTGAGGATTGGCGGAATTCGTGCATAGTGCCATTGTACAAAGGCAAAGGGGATAAGAGTTAGTGCTCAAATTACAGAGGTATAAGTTTGTTGAGTATTCCTGGTAAATTATATGGGAGGGTATTGATTAAGAGGGTGAAGGCATGTACAGAGCATCAGATTGGGGAAGAGCAGTGTGGTTTCAGAAGTGGTAGAGGATGTGTGGATCAGGTGTTTGCTTTGAAGAAGCACCTCCCACGCTTCTCATGCCACAAGGATCTTTTGCGCAAGCCATCACTGCTTCCCTAAATACATCCCATTCCTCCCCCACTCCCCTTATGTCCTTTGTTCTCACCTTTTTCCATTTTGTACTTAGTCTCTCCTGGTACTTCCTCACACAATTCTCCTTCCTAAGCTCACTTACTCTCACTACTATCTTCACCCCAACATTCTTCTTTTCTGAAAACCTCTACAAATCTCCACCTTCACCTCCACAAGATAATGATCAGACATCCCTCCAGTTGCACCTCTCAGCACATTAACATCCAAAAGTCTCTTTCGCGCCTATCAGTTAACACGTAATCCAGTAACGCTCTTTGGCCATCCCTCCTACTTACGTATTTATACATATGTATATCTCTGTTTTTAAACCAGGTATTCCCAGTCACCAATCCTTTCTCAGCACATAAATCTACAAGCTCTTCACCATTTCTATTTACAACACTGAACACCCGATGTACACCAATTATTTCCTCAACTGCCACATTACTCACCTTTGCATTCAAATCACCCATCGCTATGACCCGGTTTCGTGCATCAAAACTAGTAACACACTCACTCAGCTGCTCCCAAAACACTTGCCTCTCATGATCTTTCTTCTCATGCCCAGGTGCATACGCACCAATAATCACCCATCTCTTTCCATCCACTTTCAGTTTTACCCATATCAATCCAGAGTTTACTTTTGTACACTCTTATCACATACTCCCACCACTCCAGTTTCAGGAGTAGTGCTACTCCTTCCCTTGCTCTTGTCCTCTCACTAACCCCTGACTTTACTCCCAAGACATTCCCAAGCCACTGTTCACCTTTACCCTTGAGCTTCGTTTCACTCAGAGCCAAAACATCCAGGTTTCTTTCCTCAAACATACTACCTATCCCTGGGAATAGGGGAGAAAGAATACTTCCCACGCATTTCTCACGTGTCGTGGAAGGCGACTAAATTTGACAGGAGCAAGGGGCTGGAAACCCTCCCCTCCTTGTATTTTAAGTTTCTGAAAGGGGAAACAGATATATATATATATATATATATATATATATATATATATATATATATATATATATATATATATATATATATATTTATATATATATACATATATTTTATTTATTTATTTATTTATTTTGATTTGTCGCTGTCTCCCGCTTTAATGAGGTAGCGCAAGGAAACAGACAAAAGAATGGCCCAACCCACCCACATACACATGTATATACATACACGTCCACACACGCAAATATACATACCTATACATCTCAACGTATACATATATATACACACACAGACATATACATATATACACATGTACATAATTCATACTGTCTACCTTTATTCATTCCCATCGTCACCTCGCCACACATGGAATAACAACCCCCTCCCCCCTCATGTGTGTGAGGTAGTGCTAGGAAAAGACAACAAAGGCCACATTTGTTCACACTCAGTCTCTAGCTGTCATGTAATAATGCACCGAAACCACAGCTCCCTTTCCACATCCAGGCCCCACAGAACTTTCCATGGTTTACCCCAGATGCTTCACATGCCCTGGTTCAATCCATTGACAGCACGTCGACCCCGGTATACCACATCTTTCCAATTCACTCTATTCCTTGCACGCCTTTCACCCTCCTGCATGTTCAGGCCCCGATCACTCAAAATCTTTTTCACTCCATCTTTCCACCTCCAATTTGGTCTCCCACTTCTCCTCATTCCCTGCTCCTCTGACACATATATCCTCTTTGTCAATCTTTCCTCACTCATTCTCTCCATGTGACCAAACCATTTCAAAACACCCTATTCTGCTCTCTCAAACATACTCTTTTTATTACCACACATCTCTCTTACCCTATTATTACTTACTCGATCAAACCACCTCACACCACATATTGTTCTCAAACATCTCATTTCCAGCACATCCACCCTCCTGCACACAACTCTATCCATAGCCCACGCCTCACAACCATACAACATTGTTGGAAACGCTATTCCTTCAAACATACCCAATTTTGCTTTCCAAGATAATGTTCTCGACTTCCACACATTCTTCAACGCTCCCAGATTTTTCGCCCCCTCCTCCACCCTATGATTCACTTCCGCTTCCATGGTCCCATCCGCTGCCAAATCCACTCCCAGATATCTAAAGCACTTCATTTCCTCCAGTTTTTCTCCATTCAAACTTACCTCCCAATTGACTTGACTCTCAACCCTACTGTACCTAATAACCTTGCTCTTATTCACATTTACTCTCAACTTTCTTCTTTCACACACATTACCAAACTCAGTCACCAGCTTCTGCAGTTTCTCACATGAATCAGCCACCAGCAGCTGTATCATTATCGAACAACAACTGACTCACTTCCCAATCTCTCTCAATCACAACAGACTGCATACTTGCCCCTCTTTCCAAAACTCTTGCATTCACCTCCCTAACAACCCCATCCATAAACAAATTAAACAACCATGGAGACATCACACACCCCTGCCACAAACCTACATTCACTGAGAACCAATCACTTTCCTCTCTTCCTACACATACACATGCCTTACATCCTCGATAAAAACTTTTCACTGCTTGTAACAACTTGCCTCCCACACCATATATTCTTAATACCTTCCACAGAGCATCTCTATCAACTCAATCATATGCCTTCTCCAGATCCATAAATGCTACATACAAATCCGTTTGCTTTTTTAAGTATTTCTCACATACATTCCTCAAAGCAAACACCTGATCCACACATCCTCTACCACTTCTGAAACCACACTGCTCTTCATCAATCTGATGCTCTGTACATGCCTTCACCCTCTCAATTAATACCCTATCCTATAATTTCCCAGGAATACTCAACTTATACCTCTGATGTGTAAAAGAAAGAGGCAGGAGGTCAAGAGAAAGGTACAAGAGGTGAAAAAGAGTGCAAATGAGAGTTGGGGTGAGAGAGTATCATTAAATTTTAGGGAGAATAAAAAGATGTTTTGGAAGGAGGTAAATAAAGTGCGTAAGATAAGGGAGGAAATGGGAACTTCAGTGAAGGGGGTAACGGGGAGGTCATAACAAGTAGTGGTGATGTGAGGAGGAGGTGGAGTGAGTATTTTGAAGGTTTGTTGAATGTGTTTGATGAGTGGCAGATATAGGGTGTTTTGGTTGAGGTGGTGCGCAAAGTGAGAGGGTTAGGGAAAATGATTTGGTAAACAGAGAAGAGGTAGTAAAAGCTTTCTAGAAGATGAAAGCCGGCAAGGCAGCACGTTTGGTTGGTATTGCAGTGGATTTATAAAAAAAGGGGGTTATTGGAAAGTGATTGGTTCTCAGTGAATGTAGGTTTGTGGCAGGGGTGTGTGATGTCTCCATGGTTGTTTAATATATTTATGGATGGGTTGTTAGGGAGGTGAATGCAAGAGTTTTGGAAAGAGGGGCAAGTATGCAGTCTGTTGGGGATGACAAAGCTTGGGAAAAGAGTCAGTTGTTGTTCGCTGATGATACAGTGCTGGTGGCTGATTCATGTGAGAAACTGCAGAAGCTGGTGACTCAGTTTGGTAAAGTGTGTGAAAAAAGAAAGTTAAGAGTAAATGTGAATAAGAGCAAGTTTATTAGGTACAGTAGGGTTGAGGGTCAAGTCAATTGGAAGGTAAGTTTGAATGGAGAAAAACTGGAGGAAGTAAAGTGTTTTAGATATCTGGGAGTGGATCTGGCAGCGGATGGAACCATGGAAGCGGAAGTGAATCATAGGGTGGGGGAGGGGGCGAAAATCCTGGGAGCCTTGAAGAATGTGTGGAAGTCGAGAACATTATCTCCGAAAGCAAAAATGAGTATGTTTGAAGGGATAGTGGTTCCAACAATGTTGTATGGTTGCGAGGCGTGGACTATGGATAGAGTTGTGCGCAGGAGGGTGGATGTCCTGGAAATGAGATGTTTGAGGACAATATGTGGTGTGAGGTAGTTTGATGGAGTAAGTAATGTAAGGGTAAGAGAGATATGTGGAAATAAAAAGAGCATGGTTGAGAGAGCAGAAGAGGGTGTTTTGAAATGGTTTGGTCACATGGAGAGAATGAGTGAGGAAAGATTGACCAAGAGGATATATGTGTCGGAGGTGGAGGGAATGAGGAGAAGTGGGAGACCAAATTGGAGGTGGAAAGATGGAGTGAAAAAGATTTTGAGTGATCAGGGCCTGAACATGCAGGAGGGTGAAAGGCGGGCAAGGAATAGAGTGAATTGGATCGATGTGGTATACCGGGGTCGACTTGCTGTCAATGGATTGAATCAGGGCATGTGAAGCGTCTGGGGTAAACCATGGAAAGTTCTGTGGGGCCTGGATGTGGAAAGGGAGCTGTGGTTTCGGGCATTATTACATGACAGCTAGAGACTGAGTGTGAACAAATGGTGCCTTTGTTGTCTTTTCCTAGCGCTACCTCGCACACATGAGGGGGGAGGGTGATGTTATTCCATGTGTGGTGAGGTGGCGATGGGAATAAATAAAGGCAGACAGTATGAATTATGTACATGTGTATATATGTATATGTCTGTGTGTGTATATATATGTGTACATTGAGATATATAGGTATGTATATTTGCGTGTGTGGACGTGTATGTATATACATGTATATGGGGATGAGTTGGGCCATTTCTTTCGTCTGTTTCCTTGCGCTACCTCGCAAACGCGGGAGAAAGAATACTTCCCACGCATTCCTCACGTGT
Organism: Panulirus ornatus; assembly: GCF_036320965.1. NCBI lineage: Eukaryota > Metazoa > Arthropoda > Malacostraca > Decapoda > Palinuridae > Panulirus > Panulirus ornatus. Next base: position 26,738,061 of record NC_092229.1, on the reverse strand, counting down.
CGTAGAAGGCGACTAAAGGGGACGGAAGCGGGGGGCCAGAAACCCTCCCCTCCTTGTACTTTGACTTTCTGAAAGGGGAAACAGATATGTATATATATATACACATACACATGTATATACATACATGTCCACACACGCAAATATACATACCTATACATCTCAGTGTATACATACATATACATACACAGACATATACATATATACACATGTACATAATTCATACATGCTGCCTTTATTCATTCCCATTGCCACCCCACCACACATGAAATGACAACCCCCTCCCCCTTCATGTGCATGAGGTAGTGCTAGGAAAAGACAACAAAGGCCACATTCATTCACACTCAGTCTCTAGTTGTCACATATAATGCACCGAGACACAGCTTCCTTTCCACATCCGGCCCCACAAAACTTTCCATGGTTTACTCCAGATGGTTCACATGCCCTGGTTCAATCCATTGACAGCACTTCAACCCCTGTATACTGCATCATCCCAGTTCACTCTATTCCTTGCACGCCTTTCACCTTTCTGCATGTTCAGGCCCCGATCGCTCAAAATCTTTTTTACTCCATCTTTCCACCTCCCATTTGGTCTCCCACTTCTCCTCATTCCCTGCACCTCTGACACATATATCCTCTTTGTCAATTTTTCCTCTCTCATTCTCTCCATGTGACCAAACCATTTCAAATTACCCTCTTCTGCTCTCTCAACCACTGTCTTTTTATTACCGCACACCTCTCTTACCCTTTCCTTACTTACTCGATCACACCACCTGACACCACATATTGCCCTCAGACATCTCATATCCAACACATCCACCCTCATCCGCACAACTCTATCTATAGCCCATGCCTCACAACCATACAACATTGCTGGAACCACTATTCCTTGAGGCGTACCCATTTTTGCTTTCCGAAATAATGTTCTTGCCTTCCACACATTTTTCAACACTCCCAGAATTTTTGCCCCCTCCCCCACCCTGTGACTCACTTCCACTTCCATGGTTCCATCCGCTGCCAAATCCACTCCCAGATATCTGAAACACTTCACATCCTCCAGTTTTTCTCCATTCAAACTTACCTCCCAATTGACTTGTCCCTCAACCCTACTATACCTGATAACCTTGCTCTTATTCACACTTACTCTCAGCTTTTTTCTTTCACACAAACCTTCAGAATACTCACTCCATCTTCTCACATCATCACTACTTGTTATCACCTCCTCATTTGCCCCCTTCACCGAAGTTCTCATTTGTTCCCTTGTGTTACGCACTTTATTTACCTCCTTCAAAACATCCTTTTATTCTCCCTAAAATTTAATGATACTCTCTCCCCCAACTCTCATTTACCCTTTTTCACCTCTTGTACCTTTCTCTTGACCTCCTACCTCTTTCTTTTATACATCTCCCAGTCGTTGCACAATTTCCCTTCAAATCTCGTCCAAATACCTCTCTCTTCTCTTTCACTAATAATCTTACTTCCTTATCCCACCACTCACTACCCTTTCTAATCTTCACACCTCCCACGCTTCTCATGCCACAAGGATCTTTTGCGCAAGGCATCACTGCTTCCCTAAGTACATCTCATTCCTCCCCCACTCCCCTTACATCCTTTCCTCTCACCTTTTTCCATTCTGCACTCAGTTTCTCCTGGTACTTCCTCGCACAAGTCTCTTTCCCAAGCTCACTTACTCTCACCACTCTCTTCACCCCAACATTTTCTGTTCTTTTCTGCAAACCCCTACAAATCTTCACCGTCGCCTCCACAAGATAATGATCAGACATCGCTCCAGTTGCACCTCTCAGCACATTAACATCCAAAAGTCTCTCTTTCACGCGCCTATCAATTAACACATAATCCAGTAACGCTCTCTGGCCATCTCTCCTACTTACATATGTATACTTATGTATATCTCTCTTTTTAAACCAGATATTCCCTATCACCAGTCCTATTTCAGCACACTAATCTACAAGCTCTTCACCATTTCCATTTACATCACTGAACAGCCAGTGTACGCCAATTATTCCCTCAGCTGCCATATTACTTACCTTTGCATTCAAATGACCAATCACTATAACCCAGTCTCGTGCATCAAAACTACTAACACACTCACTCAGCTTCTTCCAAAACACTTGCCTCTCATGATCTTTCTTCTCATGCCGAAGTGCATATGCACCTATAATCACCCATCTCTCTCCATCCACTTTCAGTTTTACCCATATCAGTCTAGAGTTTACGTTCTTACACTCTGTCACATACCCCCACCACTCCTGTTTCAGGAGTATTGCTACTCCTCCCCTTGCTCTTGTCTTCTCGAAAACCGCTGACTTTACTCCCAAAACATTCCCAAACCACTTTTCCCCTTTACCCTTGAGCTTGTTTCACTCAGAGCCAAAACATCCAGGTTCCTTTTCTCAAACATACTACCTATATCTCCATTTTCTTCATCTTGGTTACATCCACACACATTTAGACACCCCAATCTGTGCCTTCGAGGAGAATGAGCACTCCCCTCATGACTCCTTCTTCTGTTTCCCCTTTTAGAAAGTTGAAATACAATGGGGGTGTTTATAGCCCCCCATTCCCATCCCCTTTAGTCGCCTTCTACTACACATGGGGAATGCATGGGAAGTATTCTTTCTCCCCTATTCCCATACATATACATATATGCTGGAATTGATTACAATTATGCACATGATCAAGTATATTCATATGATTCCACAGGAAAAATGAATCTCGAAAGTTCACTTGGCCCCCAGGACTCATAGGAATATACATATATGTATATGTACATCCTCATAATTGCTCACCTTTGTCTATTCCTGGTGCCCCTCTCCCTTGCAGGAAACATCATTGGCACCCTCTGCATCAGCGAGGTAGCTTCAGGAAACATACAAAGAAAGGCCACATCTTCTGACTTACATTTTCAAACTGTCATGAGTAATGCACTGAAACTAAAGCTCCCTATTCACATGCAGACCCCCATAGACCTTTCCATGGTTTACCCCAGACGTTTCACATAACCCCAGTTTACCACATCGTTCCAGTTCACTCTATTCCATGCACGCCTTTCACCCTCCTGCATGTTCAGACCCCGACCACTCAAAATCTCTTTCTTTCCATCTTTCTACCTCCAATGTAGTCTCCTGCTTCTCCTTGTTCCCACCACTTCTGACACATATATCCTCTTTGTCAACCTTTCCTCTCATTCTCTCCATGTGTCCAAGCCATTTCAATACACCCTCTTATGCTCTCTCAACCACACTCTTTTTATTACCACACATCTCTCTTACCCTTTCTTTATTTGCTCATTGGAACCACTTAATACCACACATTGTCCTCAAATATTTCATATTGAACACATCCACCCTCCTCTGCACAACCCATGCGTCACAATCATATGATATAGTTGGAGCCACTATTCTCTCAGACATACCCATTTTCCCCCAAAGATAACATTCTCTCTTTCCACTCATTCTTCAGTGCTTCCAGAACCTTCCCCCACCCCCACCCTATGAATCACTTCCTCTTCCATGGTTCCATTTGCTTCCAAGTCCACTCCCAGACATCTAAAGTACTTCACTTCTAATTTTTCTCCATTCAAACTTACATCCCAGCTAACTTGTCCCTCAACCCTCCCAAACCTATTACCTTTGCTTTTATTTACATTTACTGTCAGCTTTCTCCTTTTACACACTCATCCAATTGTCACCAACTTCTGCAGTTCCTCATTCAAATCAGCCACCAGTGCTGTATCATCGGTGAACAAGTGACTTGCTTCCCAGGACCTCTCATCCCTAATAGACTGCATACTCGCCCCTCTCTCCAAAAGTCTTGCTTTCACCTTCCTAACCACCCCATCGATAAACAAACTGAACAAACTCGGTGACATTACACACCCTTGCTGCAGACCGACCTTCACTGGGAACCAATCACTCTCCTCTCTTCCTACTTGTGCACATGCCTTACACCGTTGATAAAAACTTTTCACTGCTAGCAGCTTACCTCCCATGCCATATATTCTTAAGACCTTCCACAAAGCATCCCTATCATATGCCTTCTCCAGATCCATAAATATCACATACAAATCCATCTGTTTTTCTAAGTATTTCTCACACACTTTCTTTAAAGCAAACACCTGAATCACACATACTCTACCACTTTTGAAACCATACTGCTCCTTTACAATCTGATGCTCAGTACATGCCTTCATCCACTCAGTCAATACCCTTCCATATAATTTTCCAGGTATATTCAGCAAACTTATGCCTCTGTAGGTTGAATACTTGCTTTTGTCCCCTTTGCCCTCATACATTGGCTCTGTACATGCATTCCTCCAATCCTGAGGCACTTCACCATGATCCATACATATAGTGAATATCCTTACCAACCAGTCAACAACATAGTCACCCCCTTTCTTAATGAATTCAACTGTAGTACCATCCTATCCCACCGCCTTTCTGGATTTCATCTTCTGCAAGGATATCACCACCTCTTCTCTTTTCACCAAACCACTCTCCCTGACTCTGTCACTTTGCATACTTTCCTGACCTAAACACCTTATTTCTGCCACTTTATCTTCAGACACATGTAATAATCCTTCAAAATACTGACTCCATATCCTCTTCACTCCATCACTACCTGATATCACTTCCAATGTTGCTCCTTTTACTGATGACCCCATTTGTTCTTGTCTTTCACACATTATTTGCCCCCTTCCAAAACATCTTTTTATTTGTAAAATTTGATGATACTCTCTCAACCCAACTTTTATTTACCTTCTTTTTCAACACCTGCACCTTCCTCTTGACCTGCTGCTTTCTCTTATATATCTCCAAATCATTTTCACCCCTTCCTTGTAAGTACCACCCAAATGCCTCTCTTTTCTCTTTTTTATCGCAACTTTACCTCTACATCCGACTACTTTCTATCCTTTTTAATCTGCCCACCTCCTACCTTTCACATACCATACATCCGACTACTTTCTATCCTTTTTAATCTGCCCACCTTCCACCTTTCACATACCACATGCATCACTTGCAGACGCCATCCCTGCTTCCCTAAATACCTACCATTCCTCACCCACCCACTCACTTCACTTGATTTGGTCACACCTTTTGCCATTCTACGCTCAATCTTTCGTGGTATTTCTTCATATGAGTCTCCTTTCCAAGCTCATTTACTCTAACAACTTTCTTCTCCCCAACATTTTCCTCTCTTTTTTTGAAAACTTCAACAGATCTTCACCCTTGCCTTCATGAGATAGTGATCAGATATCCCACCAGTTGCCCCTTTCAAGACATTTACATCCAAAAGTCTCTTTTACATGCCTATCAATTCATATGTAATCTGATAATGTTCATTGACCATCTCTCCTACTCATGTACATGTACTTCTTTATATCACTTTTTAGACCAGGTTTTCCCAATCACTCATCTTTTTTTTAGCACACAGTTCCTCACGCTCTTCACCATTTCCATTCAGTACCACTTGCACATCAATTATACCTTCAACTGCCACATTACTTACCTTCACATTTAGATCACCTATAACTAATACTCAGTCTCTTGCACCAAAACTGCTGACACACTCACCCAATTGCTCCTAAAACACTTGCTTCTCATGATCTTTCTTCTCATGGCCAGGTTCATAAGCACCAATAATCACACATCTCTCATCATCCACCTTTAGTTTTACCCACATCAAACTAGAATTTACTTCCTTACCCTCTATCACACAATCCCACAACTCATTCTTCAGGAGTAGTGCTACTCATTCTTTAGGAGTAGTGCTACTCCTTCTTTAGTTCATGTCCTCTCACCAACCCCTGACTGTACTTCCAAGACATTTCAAAACCATTCTTCCCCTTTACCCATGAGTTCGTTTCACTCAGAGTCAGAAAATCCAGGTTTCTTTCCTCTAGTACACTACCTCTCCTCTCTTCTCATCTTGGTTACATCCACACACATTCAGGCACCCCAATCTGAGCCTTTGAGGAGGATGAGCACTCCCAGCTTGACTCCTTCATACTTTATTGCCATTTCCCAAGTTAGCGAGGTATCTCCAGGATCAGATGAAGAAGGCCACATCCACTCACATCCATTCTTTAGCTGTCATTTGTAATGCACCAACAGTGCAGCTCCCTCTCCATAACCAGCCACACGGCCCTTTCCATGGTTTATCCTGAATGCTTCACATGCCCTTGTTCAGCCTTTTGATTGCATCTCTACCCCTGTATACCACATCATACCAATTCACCCTATCCCATGCGCGCCTTTCATCCTTCTGCATGTTCAGGCCCCGATCTCTTGAAATAGTTTTATTTTATCCTTCCATCTCCAATTTGGTCTTCCCATTCTCCTTGTTCCCTCCACTTCTGATACATATATCCTCTTTGTCAACCTTTCCCCTCTCATTGTCTCCATATGTCTTAACCACGCCCTCCTCTGCTCTCTCAACCACACACTTTTTATAACCTCACCTCCCTCTTACTGTTTCATTACCTACTCAGTCAAACCACCTCACTTCCCATATTGTCCTCAGACATTTCATTCAAACACACCCATACTCTTCTGTGCAGTTTTATTTACAGCCCATGCCTCGCATCCATGTGATAATGTTGTGACTACTTTACCTCCGAACATACCCATTTTTGCTTCCTAGATGATGATCTGTCTCCCCACACATTTTTCATTGCTCCCAGAACCTTCATCTCTCTCACATACTCCATGACCTACTCCCACTTCTATTTTCCATTTGCTGCATGTCCTTTCCCAGGTATCTAAAACACTTCACTTCCTCCACTTTTTCTCCATTCAGACTCACACCCCCAACTTCTTTGTCCCTCAACTCTGTTAAACTTAATGTTGTTGCTTTTATTCACATTTACTCTCAACTTTCTCCTTTCACACACCCCTCCAAACTCAGTCACCAACTCCTACAGGTAGACATTCAAATCTGCCACCGGTACTGGTGACTTCTACAGGTAGACACTCGAATCTGCTACCGGTGCTTTATTATCGGCAAACAACAACTGACTCACTTCCCAGGCCCTCTCATCCCTTACAAATTGCATACTTGCGTCCTCTGTAAATGCTCACACCTTTGATTCCCTCACCACCCTCATCGGTGAATGAATTAAACAACCAAGGTGACATCACACACTCCTGTCACAGACCAACCTTTACAGGGAACCATTCACTCTCCTCTCTTCCTTCTCATACACCTGCCTTACACCCTTGATGAGAACTTCTCACTGGTTTAAGCAGCCTACCACCCACACCATATATTCTTAAGACTTTCCATAAGGCATCTCTATCAAACCTATCATATTCATATGCTTTCTCTAGATCCATAAATGCTACATACACATCCATCCATTTCTTTTAGTATTTCTAGTGCACATTCTTCAAAGCAAATACATGATCCTTACACCCTTTTCTGCTTCTGAAACTGCATTGTTCCTCCTTAATCTAATGCTTTTTACATGCCCTCACTCTCTCAGTCACTACCCTTCCATAAAACTTACCAGATACATTCAAGAAACTTATACATCTGTAATTTGAACACTCACCTTTATCCCCCTTGCCTTTATATAGGGGCATTATACATATGTTCTGCCAATCAGTAGGCACTTTGCCGTGATTTATACAAACACTGAAAATCTCACCCAACCAATCAACACCAGTCACACTCTCTTGATAAATTTAACAGCAATACCATCCACTCCAGTCACCTTGCTACATTTCATCCTACTTAAAGCTTTCACCACCCATTCTCTCTTCTCGGAACCATTCTCCAAGACTCTCACTTTGCATACCACCCCAACCCAAGCATCCTACATACGCTACACTATCATCAAATACATTCGACAGTCCTTTAAAGTACTCACTCCATCTCCTCTTCACTTCATTGTTACCTTTTACTACTTCCCCCTTTACCCCTTCACCAATGTTCCCACTTGTTTCTTGCTTTTTGTACATAGGTAACCTCCTTTCAAAATATCTTATTCTTCCTAAAGTTTACTGATACTCACTCACCCCAACTCTCATTTCCCCTTGTTTTCAACACCTCTTGACCTCCTGCCACTTTATTTTGCATAACTCCCAATCATGTACACTCCTTTCCTGTAAGTTTTGTCGAAACACCTCGCTTTTCTCAAGCAGCTTTACTTCTTCATCCCACTATTCATTACCCTTTCTAATATGCCCACCTCCCACTTTTGTGTGCCCTATGCACCTCTTGCACATGCCTTCACTTTTTCCCTAAATGCCTTCCATTTCTGACCCATTCTCGTAGCTTCATTTACTCTCCTTTTGCCATTCTACTCTTAATTTCTCATGATATTTTTTCACACGTCTCTTTTCCATGATCACATACTCTCAACACTCTTCCAAAAACCTCTACAAATCATCAACCTTGCCACCACAATATAGTAATCAAACGTCCCACCAGCTTCCACTCTGAGCACTTTCACATTGAATGTCTCTTTTGCATGCCTGTCAATTAATGTGTAAATCAGTAATCCCCACTGCCCATCTTTCTTGCATACATACATGTATTTCTGTATGTCCCTCTTTTTAAACCAGGTATTCCCCATCACCAGTTCTTTTTCAGCACACAACTCCACAAGCTGTTCACCATTTCATATACTTTATTGAATACCCCATGCTCCCCAATTATATGAGCACACATTATTCCTCTTCACATTTAAATCACCCATTACTTATATCTGGTCTCTTACATCAAACCTGCTGACTTACTCTCTTAGCTACTCCCAGAACACTTGCCTCTCATGATCATTCTTCCCATGACCAGGTGTATAAGCTAAAGTCACCCATCTTTCACCATCCATTTTCACTTTTATCCTCATCAGTCTAGGGCTCATTTCCTAACACTTTATCACATCCTCCCACAACTCCTGCTTCAGCAGTACTGCTACTCCATCCTTATCTCTTGTCCTCTCACTGACCCCTAACTTTGCTCTTTAAGAGATTTCCAAACCATTCATCCCCTTTGCTCTTGAGCTTCATTTCACGCAGAGCCAAAACATACAGCTTTCTCTCATCAACCATACTACCTATCCCATTTCTTCTCATCTTGGTTACATCCACGTACATTCAGACACCCCAGGCTGAGCCTTCGAGGAGGATGAGCTCTTCCTGCTTGGCTACTTCTTCTTTTCCATGTTTTAGAAATTGAATACAATAGGGGAAGGATTCCTAATCCCCATCTTGCCCCCTTTAGTTGCCTTCTGTGATATGCACAGACTATTGTCAATATGAAAAACTTTGCGCTTACTGATATTTAATCAATTTGCCACCCATGAGCCCAGTCCATGTGCTTGATTCAGCAGATGTTCATTTTCGGTAGTAGATTTATGTATGATATTGATAGTTTGTAATGCAAATTGGTATTTAAATTCATTTTCTTTTTTATGAATAATGATTCTTGCTGTTTACTAACTTTATTGAATTCATTTTATATTTATTTATTATACTTTGTCGCTGTCTCCCTTGTTAGCAAGGTAGTGCAAGGAAACAGACGAAAGAATGGCCAAACCCTCCCACATACACATGTATATACATACACGTCCACACACAGCACATATACAAATCTATACATTTCAACGTATACATATATATACACACACAGACATGTACATATATACACATGTACATAATCCATACTATCTGCCCTTATTCATTCCCGTCGCCACCCCGCCACACATGAAATGAAAACCGCCTCCCCCCGCATGTGAGCGAGGTAGCGCTGGGAAAAGACAACAAAGGCCACATTCGTTCACACTCACTCTCTAGCTATCATGTATAATGCACCTGAAACCACAGCTCCCTTTCCACATCCAGGCCCCACAAAACTTTCCATAGTTTACCCCAGACGCTTCACATGCTGTGGTTCAATCCATTGACAGCATGTCGACCCTGGTATACCACATCATTCCAATTCACTCTATTACTTGCACGCCTTTCATCCTCCTGCATGTTCAGGCCTCGATCGCTCAAAATCTTTTTCACTCCATCTGTCCACCTCCAATTTGGTCTCCCACTTCTCCTTGTTCCCTCCACCTCTGACACATGTATCCTCTTGGTCAATCTTTCCTCACTCATTCTCTCCATGTAACCAAACCATTTCAAAACACCCTCTTCTGCTCTCTCAACCACACTCTTTTTATAACCACACATCTCTCTTACCCTTTCATTACTTACTCGATCAAACCACCTCACACCACATATTGTCCTCAGACATCTCATTTCCAGCACATCCTCCCTCCTCTGCACATCTCTATCTATAGCCCATGCCTTGCAACCATATAACATTGTTGGAACCACTATTCCTTCAAACATACTCATTTTTGCTTTCCAAGATAATGTTCTCGACTTCCACACATTTTTCAATGCTCCCAGAACTTTCGCCCCCTCCCCCACCCTATGATTCACTTCCACTTCCATGATTCCATCCACTGCCAAATCCACTCCCAGATATCTAAAACACTTCACTTCCTCCAGTTTTTCTCCATTCAAACTTACCTCCCAATTGACTTGTCCCTCAACCCTACTGTACCTAATAACCTTGCTCTTATTCACATTTACTCTTAGCTTTCTTCTTTCACACACTTTACTAAACTCAGTCACCAGCTTCTGCAGTTTCTCACACGAATCAGCCACCAGGGCTGTATCATCAGTGAAATGATTTTTTTTTTTTTTTTTTTTTTTTTTTTTATACTTTGTCGCTGTCTCCCGCGCTTGCGAGGTAGCGCAAGGAAACAGACGAAAGAAATGGCCCAACCCCCCCCAATACACATGTATATACATACGTCCACACACGCAAATATACATACCTACACAGCTTTCCATAGCTTACCCCAGACGCTTCACATGCCTTGATTCAATCCACTGACAGCACGTCAACCCCGGTATACCACATTGCTCCAATTCACTCTATTCCTTGCCCTCCTTTCACCCTCCTGCATGTTCAGGCCTCGATCACACAAAATCTTTTTCACTCCATCTTTCCACCTCCAATTTGGTCTCCCTCTTCTCCTTGTTGCCTCCACCTCCGACACATATATCCTCTTGGTCAATCTTTCCTCACTCATCCTCTCCATGTGCCCAAACCACTTCAAAACACCCTCTTCTGCTCTCTCAACCACGCTCTTTTTATTTCCACACATCTCTCTTACCCTTACGTTACTCACTCGATCAAACCACCTCACACCACACATTGTCCTCAGACATCTCATTTCCAGCACATCCATCCTCCTGCGCACAACTCTATCCATAGCCCATGCCTCGCAACCATACAACATTGTTGGAACCACTATTCCTTCAAACATACCCATTTTTGCTTTCCGAGATAATGTTCTCGACTTCCACACATTCTTCAAGGCCCCCAGAATTTTCGCCCCCTCCCCCACCCTATGATCCACTTCCGCTTCCATGGTTCCATCCGCTGCCAGATCCACTCCCAGATATCTAAAACACTTCACTTCCTCCAGTTTTTCTCCATTCAAACTCACCTCCCAATTGACTTGACCCTCAACCCTACTGTACCTAATAACCTTGCTCTTATTCACATTTACTCTTAACTTTCTTCTTCCACACACTTTACCAAACTCAGTCACCAGCTTCTGCAGTTTCTCACATGAATCAGCCACCAGCGCTGTATCATCAGCGAACAACAACTGACTCACTTCCCAAGCTCTCTCATCCCCAACAGACTTCATACTTGCCCCTCTTTCCAAAACTCTTGCATTTACCTCCCTAACAACCCCATCCATAAACAAATTAAACAACCATGGAGACATCACACACCCCTGCCGCAAACCTACATTCACTGAGAACCAATCACTTTCCTCTCTTCCTACACGTACACATGCCTTACATCCTCGATAAAAACTTTTCACTGCTTCTAACAACTTTCCTCCCACACCATATATTCTTAATACCTTCCACAGAGCATCTCTATCAACTCTATCATATGCCTTCTCCAGATCCATAAATGCTACATACAAATCCATTTGCTTTTCTAAGTATTTCTCACATACATTCTTCAAAGCAAACACCTGATCCACACATCCTCTACCACTTCTGAAACCACACTGCTCTTCCCCAATCTGATGCTCTGTACATGCCTTCACCCTCTCAATCAATACCCTCCCATATAATTTACCAGGAATACTCAACAAACTTATACCTCTGTAATTTGAGCACTCACTCTTATCCCCTTTGCCTTTGTACAATGGCACTATGCACGCATTCCGCCAATCCTCAGGCACCTCACCATGTGTCATACATACATTAAATAACCTTACCAACCAGTCAACAATACAGTCACCCCCTTTTTTAATAAATTCCACTGCAATACCATCCAAACCTGCTGCCTTGCCGGCTTTCATCTTCCGCAAAGCTTTCACTACCTCTTCTCTGTTTACCAAATCATTTTCCCTAACCCTCTCACTTTGCACACCACCTCGACCAAAACACCCTATATCTGCCACTCTATCATCAAACACATTCAACAAACCTTCAAAATACTTACTCCATCTCCTTCTCACATCACCACTACTTGTTATCACCTCCCCATTTGCGCCCTTCACTGAAGTTCCCATTTGCTCCCTTGTCTTACGCACTTTATTTACCTCCTTCCAGAACATCTTTTTATTCTCCCTAAAATTTAATGATACTCTCTCACCCCGACTCTCATTTGCCCTTTTTTTCACCTCTTGCACCTTTCTCTTGACCTCCTGTCTCTTTCTTTTATACATCTCCCACTCAATTGCATTTTTTCCCTGCAAAAATCGTCCAAATGCCTCTCTCTTCTCTTTCACTAATACTCTTACTTCTTCATCCCACCACTCACTACCCTTTCTAATCAACCCACCTCCCACTCTTCTCATGCCACAAGCATCTTTTGCGCAATCCATCACTGATTCCCTAAATACATCCCATTCCTCCCCCACTCCCCTTACTTCCATTGTTCTCACCCTTTTCCATTCTGTACTCAGTCTCTCCTGGTACTTCCTCACACAGGTCTCCTTCTCAAGCTCACTTACTCTCACCACCCTCTTCACCCCAACATTCACCTTCTTTTCTGAAAACCCATACAAATCTTCACCTTAGCCTCCACAAGATAATGATCAGACATCCCTCCAGTTGCACCTCTCAGCACATTAACATCCAAAAGTCTCTCTTTCGCACGCCTGTCAATTAACACGTAATCCAATAACGCTCTCTGGCCATCTCTCCTACTTACATAAGTATACTTATGTATATCTCGCTTTTTAAACCAGGTATTCCCAATCATCTGTCCTTTTTCAGCACATAAATCTACAAGCTCTTCACCATTTCCATTTACAACACTGAACACCCCATGTATACCAATTATTCCCTCAACTGCCACATTACTCACCTTTGCATTCAAATCACCCATCACTATAACCCGGTCGCGTGCATCAAAACCACTAACACACTCATTCAGCTGCTCCCAAAACACTTGCCTCTCTTGATCTTTCTTCTCATGCCCAGGTGCATATGCACCAATAATCACCCACCTCTCTCCATCAACTTTCAGTTTTACCCATATTAATCGAGAATTTACTTTCTTACACTCTATCACATACTCCCACAACTCCTGTTTCAGGAGTATTGCTACTCCTTCCCTTGCTCTTGTCCTCTCACTAACCCCTGACTTTACTCCCCAGACATTCCCAAACCACTCTTCCCCTTTACCCTTGAGCTTCGTTTCACTCAGAGCCAAAACATCCAGGTTCCTTTCCTCAAACATACTACCTATCTCTCCTTTTTTCACATCTTGGTTACATCCACACACATTTAGGCACCCCACTCTGAGCCTTCGAGGAGGATGAGCACTCCCCGCGTGACTCCTTCTTCTGTTTCCCATTTTAGAAAGTTAATACAAGGAGGGGAGGATTTCTGGCCCCCCGCTCCCGTCCCCTCTAGTCGCTTTCTACGACACGCGAGGAATACGTGGGAAGTATTCTTTCACCCCTATCCCCAGGGATAATATACATATATATATATACATATACACATACACACACATACACATACATACGCACATATACACACACACACACATACATATATATACCTATGAAAAATGTAAGAAACAATTTAGAAAACTGAAACTTCTAGCTTGAAATGAATGAAAAAAATGAATGTCACATAATGGTTCAACCTCTGGCTATGGAAAAAAGGAAATGTATAATTTATTTACACAAACGTCAAAAGCAGTTCTCATCAATTTAACCACTGTATCAATAAGCTTGAATGCCTAAGCTACATTTTTCTCCAATTTCTCTATTTTCCTTCACATTTTCAATTGTGTCTGAAGGTTCTACTTCAAGAGTGATTGTTTTTCCAGTAAGGGTCTTCACATCTTGGTTACATCCACACACACTTAGGCACCCCACTCTGAGCCTTCGAGGAGGATGCTTTACTTGTGGTGCTGACTTCCCGTAAACGGTGGCTTGTGTGAGAGCAGCAGTTCCTAAGGTCCGGCCCTGGGCGACTTCCTTTTCCTAAGTCCATCCATATATTATGTGAATGGTGAGCGAGGTAGCGCTGGGAAAAGACAACAAAGGCCACATTCGTTCACACTCACTCTCTAGCTATCATGTATAATGCACCGAAACCACAGCTCCCTTTCCACATCCAGGCCCCACAAAACTTTCCATAGTTTACCCCAGACGCTTCACATGCTGTGGTTCAATCCATTGACAGCATGTCGACCCTGGTATACCACATCATTCCAATTCACTCTATTACTTGCACGCCTTTCATCCTCCTGCATGTTCAGGCCTCGATCGCTCAAAATCTTTTTCACTCCATCTGTCCACCTCCAATTTGGTCTCCCACTTCTCCTTGTTCCCTCCACCTCTGACACATGTATCCTCTTGGTCAATCTTTCCTCACTCATTCTCTCCATGTAACCAAACCATTTCAAAACACCCTCCTCTGCTCTCTCAACCACACTCTTTTTATAACCGCACATCTCTCTTACCCTTTCATTACTTACTCGATCAAACCACCTCACACCACATATTGTCCTCAGACATCTCATTTCCAGCACATCCTCCCTCCTCTGCACATCTCTATCTATAGCCCATGCCTTGCAACCATATAACATTGTTGGAACCACTATTCCTTCAAACATACCCATTTTTGCTTTCCAAGATAATGTTCTCGACTTCCACACATTTTTCAATGCTCCCAGAACTTTCGCCCCCTCCCCCACCCTATGATTCACTTCCACTTCCATGATTCCATCCACTGCCAAATCCACTCCCAGATATCTAAAACACTTCACTTCCTCCAGTTTTTCTCCATTCAAACTTACCTCCCAATTGACTTGTCCCTCAGCCCTACTGTACCTAATAACCTTGCTCTTATTCACATTTACTCTCAGCTTTCTTCTTTCACACACTTTACTAAACTCAGTCACCAGCTTCTGCAGTTTCTCACACGAATCAGCCACCAGGGCTGTATCATCAGTGAAATGAATTTATTTGCCTTTATTGAATATATGTACGGTCGATGGGAGAAATTTTCAAATTTTTGTGCTTTTGTTGATATAAACCATTATTTCTCTATCTCGTATGGTTTTTACAGAATTTCACTGCATTATCTAATTCTTTTAGTTCTGATACATCTTCAGCTCATGTCAATATGTAGCAAAACATTTTTCCCTCTTAGTAGTGGAACTGGATTTAGGACATGAGTTATGTCTTCAATTGAGGTTATTAATGGTTACTTAATTGATGACTTGAGGTTAGCAGTCCTTTCTGCTCATATGTGTCATGAGTTACGTGAGCTGAGCTACAATGAGGGGCTGATGGTTACAAATTTGCCTACTATGGAGGGGAGAAGAGTCAGGGTTACTACTCTCATGTTTCTTAATCAGTTAGATGATGACAACAGTGAGCAATTCTTCCTGAGATGCAGTAATAGAGTAATCAGAAGTCATAAGAGGTAAGTAAGTAGCTTGCGAAGAAGTGCTGTGATGAAATTAGAAATGCCATCTGTATACAGATGTTTCAGAAGTTGTTTGATGGAAAAGAACGTTTAAAGAGATGGGGCCCTTAGGAGTGTAGACCTCTTTTTTCATACTCTACATTTAGGCCACTAAATATAGGAAATTACTGGAAGCTTTCTTTTTGTTGTTCTGTTTTATCTAATGATTGTTTAATGGCATTTGGATTATTGGTATAAGACTTTTCTTATTGCTGAGATGGTAGCTTTTAAAAGAAATTTCATTAAGATCAGAGTTATTGGACTTGTGTTAATGGTGTTTCTGTTGTGAAGTGTTGGTGAGATTCCTTTTTGTACATGTATGTTTTACAAGGATTACTAAATTGGGTAGCAAAAGAATATGAGTAAGGGCCATGAGATATAGATGAGATTTGCAGGAATGCAAAGGTATTTATATTTCTTTTTTCGAATTGTGCAGAATAAGGTAATGCTGGAAATATTTTTTTATCATTCTTAGAGCCACCCTTTATAGACAGCAGAAGGTAAAGAGAGTAAAGGTCTCTGTTACAAGTTATGTATTTCTATTTCAGTTTTTGAGCCAATGATTGATCGAGTGTGTGACCCAGACTGGATCAATCAAAGATTAGTATCGTACCTGAGGCAACAGCATGCAGCGGAAGAACTCCATCGTCGCACTTACATGTATGCAGCTAGTTATGAAGATTTCATCACACTCATTCATGATTCTACTGATATTCATGATCTTGAGCACCTCAGGTAATGTTATTTTATTTTGCTGCTCAAGATGCTTGTCTTAGAACAGTAAACTTGTTATATTGGCATATCAAAACTACCAAGTGTACTTGTATATTTGCTTTTCAGAATATTCATTTTATGCTTTTATTTCATGTATGTTATACCTATACATTTGTTTTTCTTTCTTTATTTATTTTCCTTTAACTTGATTGAGAAACGGATGTCCACCTTCTCTGTGTGTCCATCATCTGAAATGGAATTGCTTAGATATGGAAATGCCCAAAGAATAAACATGTATCTCCATCAGTTACATTTATACTTTTGTTTTTTTATAGTGAGGTACACATATTTACATATATATATATATATATGTAAATTGGTATGCCTTTTTTTGCTGTGCAACAGAGGGGCTTATTTGGAACTTCCTCTGAATGCCCTGACCAAAGTTCACCTTATATTCTTTCATCTCTGACACCCAGTCACTCTAGGAACTCCCTCAAGGGAGTGGCCATAGGAAGAGAGTCCCCATAATGGGTGAACTCTATTGCCTCTTCCAAGCCTTTAGTGCATCACCCTTAACAAGCCATTGGCAGAGGGTAGCTCTTGTGCAATGTTTCCACATCATCCTACCTAATGTTCCCACCAACTATGTCTACCTAATGTTCTTGCCTAAAGTTCCAACCAACAACTTCTATCTAATACTCCCACCTGATTTTTCTTCCTACTACATCTACCTAATGCTTATGTGGTTGTTTCATCCTGCATGGTCTTTCCAGCTCATCTCTGGTCTGGCCTGCTACCTATTATCTCTTGTGTCTCACAAATACTTTCTCGTGTCAGTCCTTTTATCTCACTTTTTTGTCATGCTTGATCACTATTTCCTGCATTAGCAAGGTAATGCCAAGAACAGACTTTATTGATTGATAATTTCCATTTTATTTATCTCTGCTTCATAAATTAGTCTTTAATCTGCTAATCTCAAATGCCTTTATCAAAAATATATCTAAGCCACTGTGACATGCCTGTCTGCTTCCCAATCTAGAGCCTTTTTTTTATGTAACATTCATATCTGCACTCTAAGATCCAGAAACACCCTTTTTGCAATTGCATTCAGACATGTCACCTTTCAGTGCTTTTTAGAGCAACAGGAAGTCACTTCTAGTTTAGCCTTCATAGTGGTACTTTAAATTTTATCCCATTAACCCCTCCAGATGTCAATTTTTATATGCTCCTATCAACTCATTACTACATTGCAGAATGGCAAGGTACAATTTCCTCTAAGTACCTTTTATCGTTATTACCTCTTTGCATTCCAACTCACATTTTGTCATACTTATGCTTTTGTTCTTTAGTACCATGTTGGCATCAGATATGGAAATTTTGCAGTATTTTAGAATATCTAAGTTTTAGAAGAAAAGGATTCTTAGCAACTATTTGAGAAAAGCATAAAAGGAACATACTTCTTAACCTTCCCCATTAAGACAGTTTAGAACAGTTAAGTCAGACAACTTCAAGAAAGTGAAATGAACTATAAGAGAATCAGACTTGTGACTGTGAGCCAATGAGACCAAATTTATACATGATAAAGTTTGCATATTAGGATCCAGAGCACACAAAAGTAAGATGGGTAGCATTCTCTGGGTGAGTACCTACGAAGAGTACTGAATGAATAAGGCAGAGATACACTTAAATTTACATTTCCATTCATCAAGAAGGGCACCTAATGATCTCCATTATCCACTCCCAACTATGACCAAGAAGCTAGCAATTAAGATATTCAGTGGCTTCTTGCGTACATTTACAGGTACCTCTCGATTTATATATACTTAAGTTATGCCATTATCAGAGTAATGGGTAAGGATCATTTACAATTTTTTTACTTTACAATGGCTTTAGTTTGAAATAATGCACTCATTACTGGACTAGCGATAATCACACACACACACGTCATGGATACAGTGTTTGAAATTTATAGGTATGTATATGTGTGTGTGTGTGTGTGTGTGCATTTATGTATATACATGTGTATGTGGGTGGGTTGGGTCATTCTTTCGTTTGTTTTCCTTACGCTATCTCGCTAACGCGTGAGACGGCAATTAAGTATGATAAAAAATAATAGATATTCAGGTACACCACCAATTTTCCGGCACTCTTGATTCCAAAGCTGTGCCAATTTAACCATTTTCCCGGACCAACCGTGGTCACATAATGATAATTCATCAACACACCTCTAACCCACTAATTATACATCTTCCATGTGTCTAAAGTATACCATGGACTGTTAGAAATTTAAATTAAGCAAATATTAAATGTAAATTACATAGATAGTTGAAATACATTATACACCTGCTCAGGACTGAGGCGCTCGTCATCTATGAGTTTTGCAAATTCATCCACATACTCGGCAGCTACTTGTCTTACAGACTGCTTTCCTCTGCACACTTTATTCATGGAATTTCCATGACGCTTCTTGAATCTTTGAATCCATCCTTCACTATAGTCATACTTATATTGTAATTTAAGTTCTTTATAAAACAACTTAGCCTGGTCCATTATCATGCTACCTGACAAGTCCACTCCATCACTCCCACACTGTCAAGACCATTCCATCATCACTCGATCATGCTCAGTACTCTTGCCAACTTTCATAGTTTTTCTAATCGTCATTTACTTCTTGGAATCGTTGTCTGCATAGAATTTCAATATTTTCTCCCTTTGCTTCTTTATGCTTCTTATATCATAAATAGTTGATGAACCAATACTGTAGATGTCACACAGCTTGCACACCGAAACACTACAGTCCATTTTTTTCAACAGTTCTGCTTTATCTTGGATACGTTTCACACCACGATTAACATTGTCATATGTTTTAGAAGCCATAGCTAGGGTTAAATTTCAGCAAAATAAGCTGAGAATCTCACAGAATTGCGGTATCACCACCAACAAGTGCAATTTAAAGAATGAAAATAAGTGCGCCCTACACACAATGCCATCTGTAGCCACCCAGTAAACTAGTCTAGTGGGTAATTTCAAGATCCCTCATGTAATTTTGTCTGGACTAATGGAGGTGCCAAACCATCGGTTGCTAGAAAATCAGTGGTGTACCTGTATATATGGGGATAGGGGAGAAAGAATACTTCCCACGCATTCCTCACGTGTCATAGAAGGTGACTAAAGGGGACGAGAGCGGGAGGATAGAAACCCTCCCCTCCATGTATTTTAACTTTCTAAAATGGGAAACAGAAGGAGTCATGCAGTGAGTGCTCATCCTCCTCGAAGGCATAGATTTGGGTGTCTGAATGTGTATGGATGTAAACAAGATGAGAAAAGAGGAAACATAGGTAGTATGTTTGAGGAAAGGAACCTGGACGTTTTGGCTCTCAGTGAAACGAAGCTCAAAGGTAAAGGGGAAGAGTGGTTTACGAATGTCTTAGGAGTAAAGTCAGGGGTTAGTGAGAGGATGAGAGCAAGGGAAGGAGTAGCACTACTCCTGAAACAGGAGTGGTGGGAGTATGTGATAGAGTGTAAGAAAGTAAACTCTTGATTGATATGGGTAAAACTGAAAGTGGATGGAGAGAGATGGGTGATTATTGGTGCATATGCACCTGGACATGAGAAGAAAGATCATGAGAGGCAAGTGTTTTGGGAGCAGCTGAGTGAGTGTGTTAGTAGTTTTGATGCACAAGACCGGGTTATAGTGATGGGTGATTTAAATGCAAAGGCGAGTAATGTGGACGTTGGGGAATAATTGGTGTACATGGGGTGTTCAGTGTTGTAAATGGAAATGGTGAAGAGCTTGTAGATTTTTTTTCTTTTTTTTTTTTTTTGCTTTGTCGCTGTCTCCCGCGTTTGCGAGGTAGCGCAAGGAAACAGACGAAAGAAATGGCCCAACCCACCCCCATGCACATGCCTTGATTCAATCCACTGACAGCACGTCAACCCTGGTATACCACATCGCTCCAATTCACTCTATTCTTTGCCCTCCTTTCACCCTCCTGCATGTTCAGGCCCCGATCACACAAAATCTTTTTCACTCCATCTTTCCACCTCCAATTTGGTCTCCCTCTTCTCCTCGTTCCCTCCACCTCCAACACATATATCCTCTTGGTCAATCTTTCCTCACTCATTCTCTCCATGTGACCAAACCATTTCAAAACACCCTCTTCTGCTCTCTCAACCACGCTCTTTTTATTTCCACACATCTCTCTTACCCTTACGTTACTTACTCGATCAAACCACCTCACACCACACATTGTCCTCAAACATCTCATTTCCAGCACATCCATCCTCCTGCGCACAACTCTATCCATAGTCCACGCCTCGCAACCATACATCATTGTTGGAACCACTATTCCTTCAAACATACCCATTTTTGCTTTCCGAGATAATATTCTCGACTTCCACACATTCTTCAAGGCTCCCAGAATTTTCGCCCCCTCCCCCACCCTATGATCCACTTCCGCTTCCATGGTTCCATCCGCTGCCAGATCCACTCCCAGATATCTAAAACACTTCACTTCCTCCAGTTTTTCTCCATTCAAACTCACCTCCCAATTGAATTGAACCTCAACCCTACTGTACCTAATAACCTTGCTCTTATTCACATTTACTCTTAACTTTCTTCTTTCACACACTTTACCAAACTCAGTCACCAGCTTCTGCAGTTTCTCACATGAATCAGCCACCAGCGCTGTATCATCAGCGAACAACAACTGACTCACTTCCCAAGCTCTCTCATCCCCAACAGACTTCATACTTGCCCCTCTTTCCAAAACTCTTGCATTCACCTCCCTAACAACCCCATCCATAAACAAATTAAACAACCATGGAGACATCACACACCCCTGCCGCAAACCTACATTCACTGAGAACCAATCACTTTCCTCTCTTCCTACACGTACACATGCCTTACATCCTCGATAAAAACTTTTCACTGCTTCTAACAACTTGCCTCCCACACCATATATTCTTAATACCTTCCACAGAGCATCTCTATCAACTCTATCATATGCCTTCTCCAGATCCATAAATGCTACATACAAATCCATTTGCTTTTCTAAGTATTTCTCACATACATTCTTCAAAGCAAACACCTGATCCACACATCCTCTACCACTTGTGAAACCACACTGCTCTTCCCCAATCTGATGCTCTGTACATGCCTTCACCCTCTCAATCAATACCCTCCCATATAATTTCCCAGGAATACTCAACAAACTTATACCTTGGTAATTTGAGCACTCACTCTTATCCCCTTTGCCTTTGTACAATGGCACTATGCACGCATTCTGCAAATCCTCAGGCACCTCACCATGAGTCATACATACATTAAATAACCTTACCAACCAGTCAACAATACAGTCAACCCCTTTTTTAATAAATTCCACTGCAATACCATCCAAACCTGCTGCCTTGCCGGCTTTCATCTTCCGCAAAGCTTTTACTACCTCTTCTCTGTTTACCAACTCATTTTCCCTAACCCTCGCACTTTGCACACCACCTCGACCAAAACACCCTATATCTGCCACTCTATCATCAAACACATTCAACAAACCTTCAAAATACTCACTCCATCTCCTTCTCACATCACCACTACTTGTTATCACCTCCCCATTTGCGCCCTTGTAGATTTATGTGCTGAAAAAGGACTGGTGATTGGAAATACCTAGTTTAAAAAGAGAGATAAACATAAGTATACATATGTAAGTAGGAGAGATGGCCAGAGAGCATTATTGGATTATGTGTTAATTGATAGGCATGTGAAAGAGAGACTTTTGGATGTTAATGTGCTGAGAGGTGCAACTGGAGAGATGTCTGATCATTATCTTGTGGAGGCGAAAGTAAAGATTTGTAGAGGTTTTCAGAAAAGAAGAGAGACTGTTGGGATGAAGAGAGTAGTGAGAGTAAGTGAGCTTGGGAAGGAAACTTGTGTGAGGAAGTACGAGGGGAGACCGAGTACAGAATGGAAAAAGGTGAGAACAAAGGATGTAAGGGGAGTGGGGGAGGAATGGGATGTATTTAGGGAAGCAGTGGTAGCTTGTTCAAAATATGCTTGTGGCATGAGAAGCGTGGGAGGTGAGCAGATTAGAAAGGGTTGTGAGTGGTAGGATGAAGAAATAAGATTATTAGTGAAAGAGAAGAGAGAGGCATTTGGACGATATTTGCAGGGAAATAATGCAGGTGACTGAGAGATGTATAAAAGAAAGAGGCAGGAGGTCAAGAGAAAGGTGCAAGAGGTGAAACAGAGGGCAAATGACAGTTGGGGTGAGAGAGTATCAGTAGATTTTAGGTAGAATGAAAAGATGTTCTGGAAAGAGGTAAATAAAGTGCATAAGACAAGGGAACAAATACGAACATCAGTGAAGGGCTAATGGGGAGGTGATAACAAGTAGTGGTGATGTGAGGAGATGGAGTGAGTATTTTTAAGGTTTGTTGAATGTGTTTGATGATAGAGTGGCAGATATAGGGTGTTTTTGTCGAGGTGGTGTGCAAAGTGAGAGGGTTAGGGAGAATTATTTGGTAAACAGAGAAGAGGTAGTAAAAGCTTTACAGAGGATGAAAGCTGGCAAGACAGCAGGTTTGGATGGTATTACAGTGGAATTTATTAAAAAAAAGTGGGTGACTGTATTGTTGACTGGTTGGTAAGGTTATTTAATGTATGTATGACTCATGGTGAGGTGCCTGAGGATTGGCGGAATGCTTCCATAGTGCCATTGTACAAAGGCAAAGGGGATAAAAGTGAGTGCTCAAATTACAGAGGTATAAGTTTGTTGAGTATTCCTGGTAAATTATATGGGAGGGTATTGATTGAGAGGGTGAAGGCATGTACAGAGCATCAGATTGGGGAAGAGCAGTGTGGTTTCAGAAGTGGTAGAGGATGTGTGGATAGGTGTTTGCTATGAAAAATGTGTGTGAGAAATACTTAGAAAAGCAAATGGAATTGTATGTAGCTTTTATGGATCTGGAGAAGGTATATGATAAAGAGTTGATAGAGATGCTCTATGGAAGGTATTAAGAATATATGGTGTGGGAGGCAAGTTGTTAGAAGCAGTGAAAAGTATTTATCAACGATGTAAGGCATGTGTACGTGTAGGAAGAGAGGAAAGTGATCGGTTCTCAGTGAATGTTGGTTTGCGACAGGGAAGCGTGATGTCTCCATGGTTGTTTAATTTGTTTATGGATGGGGTGTTAGGGAGGTGAATGCAAGAGTTTTGGAAAGAGGGGCAAGTATGCTGTCTGTTGTGGATGAGAGAGCTTGGGTAGTGAGTCAGTTGTTTTCGCTGATGATACAGCGCTGGTGGCTGATTCGTTTGAGAAACTGCAGAAGCTAGTGACTGAGTTTGGTATCATGTGTGAAAGAAGAAAACCAGAGAGTAAATGTGAATAAGAGCAAGGTTATTAGGTACAGTAGGGTTGAGGGACAAGGCAATTGGGAGGTAAGTTTGAATGGAGAAAAAGTGGAGGAAGTGAAGTGTTTTAGATATCTGGGAGTGGATTTGGCAGCGGATGGAACCATGGAAGTGGAAGTGAATCATAGGGTGGGGGAGGGGGCAAAAGTTCTGAGGGCGTTTAAGAATCTGTGGAAGTCGAGAACGTTATCTTGGAAAGCAAAAATGGGTATGTTTGAAGGAATAGTGGTTCCAACAATGATATATGGTTGCAAGGCATGGGCTATAGACAGAGTTGTGCGGAGGAGGGTGGATGTGCTGGAAATGAGATGTTTCAGGACTATATGTGGTGTGATGTGGTTTGATCAAGAAAGTAATGAAAGGGTAAGAGAGATGTGTGGTGGTAAAAAGAGTGTGGTTGAGAGAGCAATGAAAAAGATTTTGAGTGATCGGGGCCTCAATATGCAGGAGGGTGAAAGGCATGCAAGGAATAGGGTGAATTGGAACGATGTGGTATAATTGGATCGACGTGCTGTCAGTGGATTGATCCAGGGCATGTGAAGCGTCTGGGGTAAACCATGGAAACTTCTGTGGGGCCTGGATATGGAAAGGGAACTGTGGTTTCGGTGCATTATACATGACAGCTAGAGGCTTTTCTAAGTATTTCTCACATACATTCTTCATAGCAAACACCTGATCCACACATCCTCTACCACTTCTGAAACCACACTGCTCCTCCCCAATTTGATGCTCTGTACATGCCTTCACCCTCTCAATCAATACCCTCCCATATAATTTCCCAGCAATACTCAACAAACTTATACCTCTGTAATTTGAGCACTCAATCTTATCCCCTTTGCCTTTGTACAATGACACAATGCAAGCATTCCACCAATCCTCAGGCACCTCACCATGAGTCATACATACATTAAATAACCTTACCAACCTGTCAACAACACAGTCACCCCCTTTTTTAATAAATTCCACTGCAGTACCATCCAAACCCGCTGCCTTGCTGGCTTTCATCTTCCGCAGAGCTTTTACTAACTCTTCTCTGTTTACCAAATCATTTTCCCTAGCCCTCTCACTTTGCACACCACCTCGACCAAAACACCCTATATCTGCCACTCTATCGTCAAACACATTCAACAAACCTTCAAAATACTCACTGCATCTCCTCACATCACCACGACTTGTTATCACCTCCCCATTAGCCCCGTTCACTGAAGTTCCCATTTCTTCCTTTGTCTTACGCACTTTATTTGCCTCCTTCCAAAGCATCTTTTTATTCTCCCTAGAATTTAATGATACTCTCTCTCCAACTCTCATTTGCCCTCTTTTTCACCTCTTGCACCTTTCTCTTTACCTCCAGCCTCTTTCTTTTATACATCTCCCACTCATTTGCATTATTTCCCTGCAGAAATCGTCCAGATGCCTCTCTCTTCTTTTTCACTAATAATCTTACTTCTTCATCCCACCACTCACTACCCTTTCTAATCAGCCCACCCCCACACTTCTCATGCGACAAGCATCTTTTGCGTAAGCCGTCAAGCTTCCCTAAATACATCCGATTCCTCCCCCACTCCCCTTACGTCCTTTGTTCTCACCTTTTTCCATTCTGTACTCAGTCTCTTCTGGTACTTCGTCACACAAGTCACCTTCATAAGCTCACTTACTCTTACCACTCTTTTCACCCCAACATTCTTTTCTGAAAACCTCTACAACTCTTCACCTTCGCCTCCATAAGATAATGATCAGACATCCCTCCAGTTGCCCATTTCATCATATTAACATCCAAAAGTCTCTCTTTCACACGCCTATCAATTAACACGTACTCCAGTAACGCTCTTTGCCCATCTCTCCTACTTACATATGTATACTTATGTTTATCTCTCTTTTTAAACCAGGTATTCCCAATCACCAGTCCTTTTTCAGCACATAAATATACAAGCTCTTTACCATTTCCATTTACAACACTGAACACCCCATTTTCACCAATTATTCCCTCAATTGCAACATTACTCACCTTTGCGTTCCAATCACCCATCACTATAACCCAGTCTCTTGCATCAAAACTGCTAACACACTCACTCAGCTGCTTCCAAAACGCTTGCCTCTCATGATCTTTCTTCTCATGCCCAGGTGCATATGCACCAATAATCACCCATCTCTCTCCATCCACTTTCAGTTTCACCCATATCAATCAAGAGTTTACTTTCTTACACTCTATCACATACTCACACCACTCCAGTTTCACGAGTAGTGCTACTCCATCCCTTGCTCTTGTCCTCTCACTAACTCCTGACTTTACTCCCAAGATATTCCCAAACCACTCTTCCCTTTTACCCTTGAGCTTCATTTCACTCAGAGCCAAAACATCCAGGTTCCTTTCCTCGAACAAACTACATGTCTCTCCTATTTTCTCATCTTGGTTACATCCACACACATTTAGACACCTCAATTTGAGCCTTCGAGGAGGATGAGCACTCCCCACATGATTCCTTCTTCTGTTTCCCATTTTAGAAAGATAAAATACAATGTGGGGAGGGTTTCCAGCGCCCCGCTAGTGTCCCCTTTAGTATCCCCAGGGATAAGATATATTTATATATATTTATTGAGAGCAGGAAGTATGAATTATTTACATGTGTATAAATTTATATGTCTGTGTGTGTACATATATGTATACGTCGAGATGTTTAGGTATGTATATGTGCGTGTGGATGTGTATGTATATACATGTGTATGTGGGTGGGTTAGGCCATTCTTTTGTCTGTCTCCTTGCGCTACCTCGTAAACGCGGGAGAGAGCGACAAACTATAATAAGTAAACATAAATGTATTTATGTGCTCAAATTTCAGAGGTATAAGTTTGTTGAGTATTCCTCGTAAATTATATGGGAGGGTATTGATTGAGAGGGTGAAGGCATGTACAGAGCATCAGATTGGGGAAGAGCAGTGTGGTTTCAGAAGTGGTAGAGGATGTGTGGATCAGGTGTTTGCTTTGAAGAATGTATGTGAGAAATACTTAGAAAAGCAAATGGATTTGTATGTAGCATTTATGGATCTGGAGAAGGCATATGATAGAGTTGATAGAGATGCTTTGTGGAAGGTATTAAGAATATATGGTGTGGGAGGCAAGTTGTTAGAAGCAGTGAAAAGTTTTTATCGAGGATAAAAGTAAGTCAATTGGGAGGTAAGTTTGAATGGAGAAAAACTGGAGGAAGTAAAGTGTTTTAGATATCTGGGAGTGGATCTTGCAGCGGATGGAACCATGGAAGCGGAAGTGGATCATAGGGTGGGGAAGGGGGCGAAAATCCTGGGAGCCTTGAAGAATGTGTGGAAGTCGAGAACATTATCTCGGAAAGCAAAAATGGGTATGTTTGAAGGAATAGTGGTTCCAACAATGTTGTATGGTTGCGAGGCGTGGGCTATGGATAGAGTTGTGCGCAGGAGGGTGGATGTGCTGGAAATGAGATGTTTGAGGACAATGTGTGGTGTGAGGTGGTTTGATCGAGTAAGTAACGTAAGGGTAAGAGAGATGTGTGGAAATAAAAAGAGCGTGGTTGAGAGAGCAGAAGAGGGTGTTTTGAAATGGTTTGGGCACATGGAGAGAATGAGTGAGGACAGATTGACCAAGAGGATATATGTGTCGGAGGTGGAGGGAACGAGGAGAAGTGGGAGACCAAATTGGAGGTGGAAAGATGGAGTGAAAAAGATTTTGTGTGATCGGGGCTTGAACATGCAGGAGGGTGAAAGGAGGGCAAGGAATAGAGTGAATTGGATTGATGTGGTATACCGGGGTTGACTTGCTGTCAGTGGATTGAATCAGGGCATGTGAAGCGTCTAGGGGTAAACCATGGAAAGCTGTGTAGGTATGTATATTTGCGTGTGTGGACGTGTATGTATATACATGTGTATGGAGGTGGGTTGGGCCATTTCTTTCGTCTGTTTCCTTGGGCTACCTCGCAAACGCGGGAGACAGCGACAAAAAAAAAAAATATATTTATATTTATCCCTGGGGATAGGGGAGAAGGAGTACTTCCCACGCATTCCTCACGTGTCGCAGAAGGCATCTATAGGGGACAGCAGCAGGGGGCTAGAAACCCTCCCCTCCTTGTATTTTAACTTTCTAAACAGGGAAACAGGAGTGGGGAGTGCTCATCTTCCTCAAAGGCTCAGATTGGGGTGTCTAAATGTGTGTGGATGTAACCAAGATGAGAAAAAAGGAGAGATAGGTAGTATGTTTGAGGAAAGGAACCTAGATGTTTTGGCTCTGAGTAAACGACGCTCAAGGGTAAAGGGGAAGTGTGGTTTGGGAATGTCTTGGGAATAAAGTCAGGGGTTAGTGAGAGGACAAGAGCAAGGGAAGGAGTAGCACTACTCCTGAAACAAGAGTGGTAGGAGTATGTGATAGAGTGTAAGAAAGTAAACTCTACATTGATATGGGTAAAACTGAAAGTGGATGGAGAGAGATGGGTGATTATTGGTGCATATGCACCTGGGCATGAGAAGAAAGATCATGAGAGGCAAGTGTTTTGGGAGCAGCTGAGTGAGTGTGTTAGTAGTTTTGATGCATGAGACCGGGTTATAGTGATGGGTGATTTGAATGCAAAGGTGAGTAATGTGGCAGTTCAGGGAATAATTTGTGTACATGGGGTGTTCAGTGTTGTAAATGGAAATGGTGAAGAGCTTGTAGATTTATGTGCTGAAAAAGGACTGGTGATTGGGAATCCCTGGTTTAAAAAGAGAGATATACATAAGTATACATATGTAAGTAGGAGAGATGGCCTGAGACCATTATTGGAGTACGTGTTAATTGATAGCTGCACAAAAGAAAGACTTTTGGGTATTATTTTGCTGAGAGGTGCAACTGGAAGGATGTCTCATTATTCTCTTGTGGAGGTGAAGGTGAAGATTTGCAGAGATTTTCAGAGAAGAAGAGCGAATGTTGGGGTGAAGAGAGTGGTGAGAGTAAGTGAGCTTGGATTGGAGACTTGTGTGAGGAAGTACCAGGAGAGACTGAGTACAGAATAGAAAAAGGTGAGAACAAAGGACGCAAGGGGATTGGGTAGGAATGGGATGTACTTAGGGAAACAGTGATCGCTTGTGCAAAAAATGCTTGTGGCATGAGAAGCGTGGGATATGGGCAGATTAGAAAGGGTAATGAGTGGTGGGATGAAGAAGTAAGATTATTAGTGAAAGAGAAGAGAGAGGTATTTGGACAATATTTGCAGGGAAATAATGCAAATGACTGGGCGATGTATAAAAGAAAGAGGCAGGAGGTCAAGAGAAAGGTGCCAGAGGTGAAAAAGAGGGCAAATGAGAGTTGGGGTGAGAGAGTATCATTAAGTTTTAGGGAGAATAAAAAGATGTTTTCAAAGGAGGTAAATAAAATGTGTAAGACAAGGGAACAAGTGGGAACATCAGTGAAGGGGGCTAATGGGGAAGTAATAACAAGTAGTGGTGATGTGAGCAGATGGAGTGAGTATTTTGAAGGTTTGTTGAATGTGTTTGATGATGGAGTGGCAGATACTGGGTGCTTTGGTCGAGGTGGTGTGCAAAGTGAGAGGGTTAAGAAGATTGATTTCGTAAACAGAGAAGAGGTAGTAAAAGCTTTGTGGAAGATGAAAGCTGGCAAGGCAGCAGGTTTGGATGGTATTGCAGTGGAATTTATCAAAAAAGGGGGTGACTGTATTGTTGACAGGTTGGTAAGGTTATTTAATGTATGTATGACTTATGGTGAGGTGCCTGAGGACTGGCAAAATGCTTCCATAGTGCCATTGTACAAAGGGAAAGGGGATAAAAGTGAGTGCTAAAATTACAGAGGTATAAGTTTGTTGAGTATTCCTGGGAAATTATATGGGAGGGTATTGATTGAGAGGGCGAAGGCAAGTACAGAGCATCAGATTAGGGAAGAGTAGTGTGGTTTCAGAAGTGGTAGAGGATGTGTGGATCAGGTGTTTCCTTTGAAGAATGTATGTGAGAAATACTTAGAAAAGCAAATGGATATGTATGTAACATTTATGGATCTGGAGAAGGCATATGATAGAGTTGATAGAGATGCTCTATGGAAGGTATTAAGAATATATGTTGTGGGAGGTAAGTTGTTAGAAGCAGTGAAAATTTTTTATTGAGGATGTAAGGCATGTTTACAAGTCGGAAGAGAGGAGAGTGATTGGTTCTCATTGAATGTTTGTTTGCAGCAGGGGTGCATGATGTCTCCATGGTTGTTTCATATGTTTACTGATGGGGTTGTTAGGGAGGTGAATACAAGAGTTTTGGAAAGAGGGGCAAGTATGCAGTCTCTTGTGGACGAGAGAACTTGGGAAGTGAGTCAGTTATTGTTCAGTGATGATACAGCGCTGGTGGCTGATTTGTGGGAGAAACTGCAGAAGCTAGTTTGGTAAAGTGTGTGGAAGAAGAAAGCTAAGAGTAAATGTGAATAAGAGCAAGGTTATTAGGTACAGTAGGGTTGAAGGCCAAGTCAATTGGGAGGTAAGTTTGAATGGAGAAAAAGTGGAGGAAGTGAAGTGTTTTAGATATCTGGGAGTGGATTTGGCAGCAGATGGAACCATGGAAGCTGAAGTAAATCATAGGGTGGGGGAGGGGGCGAAAGCTCTGGAAGTATTGAAAAATGTGTGGAAGTCGAGAACACTCTCTTGGAAAGCAAAAATGGGTATGTTTGAAGGAATAGTGGTTCCAACAATGTTATATGGTTGCGAGGTGTGGGCTATAGATAGAGTTGTGCGGAGAAGGGTGGATGTGCTGGAAATGAGATGTTTGGGAATAATATGTGGTGTGAGGTGGTTTGATCGAGTAAGTAATGAAAGGGTAAGAGAGATGTGTGGTGATAAAAAGAGTGTGGTTGAGACAGCAGAAGAGGAGGTTTAGGAACGGTTTGGTCACATGGTGAGAATGAGTGAGGAAAGATTTAGCAAGAGGATATATGTGTCAGAGGATGGAGGGAACGAGGAGAAGTGGGAGACCAAATTGGACGTGAAAAGATGGGGTGAAAAAGATTTTGAGTATTTGGGGCCTGAACATGCAGGAGGGTGAAACGTGTGCAAGGAATAGAGTGAATTGGAACGATATGGTATACTGGGGTCGACGTGCTATCAGTGGATTGAGCCAGGGCAAGTGAAGCATCTGGGGTAAACCATGGAGAGTTTTGTGGGTCCTGGATGCGGAAAGGGAGCTGTGGTTTCGGTGCATTATCCATGACAGCTAGAGAGTGAGTGTGAACGAATGTGGCCTTTGTTGTCTTTTCCTAGCACTACTTCGCGCACATGCGGGGGATGGGGTTGTTATTTCATGTGTTGCAGGGTGGCGAAGGGAATGAATAAGGGCAGATTATGAATTATGTACATGTGTATATATGTTTATGTCTTTGTGTGTATATATATATGTATATGTTAAGATGTATAGGAATGTATATGTGTGTGTGTGGACGTTTATGTATATACATGTGTATGTGGGTGGATTGGGCCATTCTTTCGTCTGTTTCCTTGTGCTACCTCGCTAACGCGGGAGACAGCGATGAGTAGAATGAATAAATAGATGTATTATTAATTATACAGTATTTACTTTGTCACTGTCTGCCGTATTAGCGGGGTAGCGCAAGGATACAGATGAAAGAAATGGCCCAACCCTCCCACATACATATGTATATACATAAACATCCACACAAGCAAATATACATACTTATACATCTCAATGTATACATATATATATACACACACAGACATATACATATATACACATGTATATGATTCATACTGTCTGCCTTTATTCATTCCCATTCCCACCCCGCCACACATGGCATAACAATCCCCTACCCCCTTGTGTGCACGAGGTAGTGCTAGGAAAAGACAACAAAGGCCACATTCGTTCACACTCAGTCTCTAGCTAGAATGTATAATGCACTGAAACCACAGTTCCCTTTCCACATCCAGGCCCCACAGAACTTTCCATGGTTTCCCCCAGACGCTTCACAAGCCCTGGTTCAATCCATTGACAGCATGTCAACCCCGGTATACCGCATCGTTCCAATTCACTCTACTCCTTGCATGCCTTTCACCCTCGTGCATGTTTAAGCCCTGATCACTCAAAATCTTTTTCACTCCATTTTTCAACCTCCAATTTGGTCTCCCACTTCTCGTTCCCTCCACCTCTGACACATATATCCTCTTGGTCAATCTTTCCTCATTCATTCTCTCCATGTGACCATATCATTTTAAACCACTCTTTTCTGCTCTCTCAACCACACTCTTTTTTATTACCACACATCTCTCTTACCCTATTATTACTTACTCGATCAAACCACCTCACACCACATATTGTCCCCAAACATCTCATTTCTAGCACACCCACCCTCCTCCACACAACTCTATCTATAGCCCATGCCTCGCAACCATATAACATTGTTGGAACCACTATTCCTTCAAACATACCCATTTTTCCTTTGCAAGATAATGTTTTCGATTTCCACACATTCTTCAACGCTCCCAGAACTCTCGCCCCCTTCTCCACCCTATGATTCACTTCCGCTTGCATGGTCTCATCCGCTGCCAAAACCTCTCCCAGATATCTAAAACACTTCACTTTCTCCAGTTTTTCTCCATTCAAACTTACCTCCCAGTTGACTTGTCCCTCAACCCTACTGTACCTAATAACCTTGCTCTTATTCACATTTCCTCTCAGCTTTCTTCTTTCACACACTTTAACAAACTCAGTCCCCAGCTTCTGTAGTTTCTCACACGAATCAACCACCAGCGCTGTTTCATCAGCGAACAACAACTGACTCATTTCCGAAGCTCTCTCATCTTCAGCAGACTGCATACTTGCCCCTCTTTCCAAAACTCTCTCATTCACCTCCCTAACAACCCCATCCATAAACAAAATTAAACAACCATGGAGATATCACACACCCCTTCCGCAAACCAACAGTCCCTGAGAATCAATCACTTTCCTCTCTTCCTACACGTACACATGCCTTACATCCTCAATAAAAACTTTTCACTTCTTCTAACAGCTTGCCTCCCACACCATATATTCTTAATACCTTCCACAGAGCATCTCTATCAACTCTTATCATACGCCTTCTCCAGATCCATAAACGCTACATACAAATTTATTTGCATTTCTAAGTATTTCTCACATACATTTTTCAAAGCAAACACCTGATCCACACATCCTCTGTCACTTCTAAAACCACACTGCTCTTCCCCAATCTGATGCTCTGTACATGCCTTCACCCTCTCAATCAGTACCCTACTATATAATTTCCCAGGAATACTCAACAAACTTATACCTCTGTAATTTGAGCACTCACTCTTATCCCCTTTGCCTTTGTACAATGGCACTATGCAAGCATTCTGCCAGTCCTCAGACACCTCACCATGAGTCATACATACATTAAATAACCTTAACAACCAGTCAACCATACAGTCACCCCCATTTTTAATAAATTCCACTGCAATACCATCCAAACCCACTGCCTTGCCGGCTTTCGTCGTCCACAAAGCTTTTACTACCTCTTCTCTGTTTGCCAAATCATTCTCCCTAACCCTCTCACTTTGCACACCACCTCGACCAAAACACCCTATATCTACCACTCTCTCATCAAACACATTCAACAAACCTTCAAAATACTCACTCCATCTACTTCTCACATCACCACTACTTTTTATCACCTCCCCATTTACCCCCTTCAATGATATTCCCGTTTGTTCCCATGTCTTATGCACTTTATTTACCTCTTTCCAAAACATCTTTTTATTCTCCCTAAACTTTAATGATACTCTCTCACCCCAACTCTCATTTGCCCTCTTTTTCGCCGCTTGCAGCTTTCTCTTGACCTCCTGCCTCGTTCTTTTATACATCTCCCACTCATTTGCATTATTTCCCTGCAAAAATCGTCCAAATGCCTCTCTCTTCTCTTTCACTAATAATCTTATTTCTTCATCCCACCACTCACTACCCTTTGCAATCTGCCCACCTCCCACACTTCTCATGCCACAAGCATCTTTTGTGCAAGCGATCACTGCTTCCCTAAATACATCGCATTCCTCCCCACTCCCCTTACGTCCTTTGTTCTCACCTTTTTCCTTTCAGTACTTAGTCTCTCCTGGTACTTCCTCACAAGTCTCCTTCCCAAGCTCACTTACTCTCACCACTCTCTTCACCCCAACATTCTCTCTTCTTTTCTGAAAACCTCTACAAATCTTCAGCTTTGCCTCCTCAAGATAATGATCAGACATCTCTCCAGTTGCACCTTTCAGCACATTAACATCCAAAAGTCTCTCTGTCACGCACCTATCAATTAACACGTAATCCAGTAATGCTCTCTGACCATCTCTCCTACTTACATACGTATACTTATGTATATCTCTTTTTAAACCAGGTATTCCCTATCACCAGTCCTTTTTCAGCACATAAGTCTACAAGCTCTTCACCATTTTCATTTACAACACTGAACACCCCATGTACACCAATTATTCCCTGAATTGCCATATTACTCACCTTTGCATTCAAATCATCCATCACTATAACCTGGTCTCGTGCATCAAAACTCCTAACACACTCACTCAGCTGCTCCCAAAACACTTGCCTCTCATGATCTTTCTTCTCATGCCCAGGTGCATATGCACCAATAATCACCTATCTCTCTTCAACCACTTTCATTTTTACCCATATCAGTCTAGAGTTTACTTTCTTACACTCTATCACATCCTCCCACCACTCCTGTTTCAGGAGTAGTGCTACTCCTTCCCTTGCTCTTGTCCTTTCACTAGCCCCTGACTTTACTCGCAAGACATTCCCAAACCACTCTTTCCCTTTGCCCTTGAACTTCTTTTCACTCAGAGCCAAAACATCCAGGTTCCTTTCCTCAAACATACTACCTATCTCTCCTTGTTTTCTCATCTTGGTTACATCCACACACATTTAGACACCCCAGTCTGAGCCTTCGAGGAGGATGAGCACTCCCCGCGTGACTCCTTCTGTTTCCCCGTTTAGAAAGTTAAAGTACAAGGAGGTGAGGGTTTCTAGCCTCCCGCTCCCGTCCCCTTTAGTCGCCTTATATGACACGTGCAGAATTCGTGGGAAGTATTCTTTCTACCCTATCCCCAGGGGTAATAATGATATATATATATATTATATTTTTTTTATTATTCATTATACTTTGTCGCTGTCTCCCGCGTTTGCGAGGTAGCGCAAGGAAACGCCATTTCCCGCGTTAGCAAGGTAGCGTTAAGAACAGAGGACTGGACCTTTGAGGGAACATCCTCACCTGGCCCCCTTCTATGTTCCTTCTTTTGGAAAATTGAAAAAAAAAAACTGAGAGGGGAGGATTTCCAGCCCCCGCTCCCTTCCCTTTTAGTCGCCTTCTACGACACGCAGGAAATACGTGGGAAGTATTCTTTCTCCCCTATCCCCAGGGATATATATATATATATATATATATATAAATATATATATATATATATATATATATATATATATATATATATATATATATATATAAAATTATTTGGTAAACAGAGAAGAGGTAGTAAAAGCTTTGCGGAAGATGAAAGCCGGCAAGGCAGCAGGATTGGATGGTATTGCAGTGGAATTTATTAAAAAAGGGGGTGACTGTATTGTTGATTGGTTGGTAAGGTTATTTAATGTATGTATGACTCATGGTGAGGTGCCTGAGGATTGGCGGAATGCGTGCATAGTGCCATTGTACAAAGGCAAAGGGGATAAGAGTGAGTGCTCAAATTACAGAGGTATAAGTTTGTTGAGTATTCCTGGTAAATTATATGGGAGGGTATTGATTGAGAGGGTGAAGGCATGTACAGAGCATCAGATTGGGGAAGAGCAGTGCGGTTTCAGAAGTGGTAGAGGATGTGTGGATCAGGTGTTTGCTTTGAAGAATGTATGTGAGAAATACTTAGAAAAGCAAATGGATTTGTATGTAGCATTTATGGATCTGGAGAAGGCATATGATAGGGTTGATAGAGATGCTCTGTGGAAGGTATTAAGAATATATGGTGTGGGAGGCAAGTTGTTAGAAGCAGTGAAAAGTTTTTATCGAGGATGTAAGGCATGTGTACGTGTAGGAAGAGAGGAAAGTGATTGGTTCTCAGTGAATGTAGGTTTGCGGCAGGGGTGTGTGATGTCTCCATGGTTGTTTAATTTGTTTATGGATGGGGTTGTTAGGGAGGTAAATGCAAGAGTCCTGGAAAGAGGGGCAAGTATGAAGTCTGTTGGGGATGAGAGAGCTTGGGAAGTGAGTCAGTTGTTGTTCGCTGATGATACAGCGCTGGTGGCTGATTCATGTGAGAAACTGCAGAAGCTGGTGACTGAGTTTGGTAAAGTGTGTGGAAGAAGAAAGTTAAGAGTAAATGTGAATAAGAGCAAGGTTATTAGGTACAGTAGGGTTGAGGGTCAAGTCAATTGGGAGGTGAGTTTGAATGGAGAAAAACTGGAGGAAGTGAAGTGTTTTAGATATCTGGGAGTGGATCTGTCAGCGGATGGAACCATGGAATCGGAAGTGGATCATAGGGTGGGGGAGGGGGCGAAAATTTTGGGAGCCTTGAAAAATGTGTGGAAGTCGAGAACATTATCTCGGAAAGCAAAAATGGGTATGTTTGAAGGAATAGTGGTTCCAACAATGCTGTATGGTTGCGAGGCGTGGGCTATGGATAGAGTTGTGCGCAGGAGGATGGATGTGCTGGAAATGAGATGTTTGAGGACAATGTGTGGTGTGAGGTGGTTTGATCGAGTAAGTAACGTAAGGGTAAGAGAGATGTGTGGAAATAAAAAGAGCGTGGTTGAGAGAGCAGAAGAGGGTGTTTTGAAATGGTTTGGGCACATGGAGAGAATGAGTGAGGAAAGATTGACCAAGAGGATATATGTGTCGGAGGTGGAGGGAACGAGGAGAAGAGGGAGACCAAATTGGAGGTGGAAAGATGGAGTGAAAAAGATTTTGTGTGATCGGGGCCTGAACATGCAGGAGGGTGAAAGGAGGGCAAGAAATAGAGTGAATTGGAGTCATGTGGTATACAGGGGTTGACGTGCTGTCAGTGGATTGAAGCAAGGCATGTGAAGCGTCTGGGTAAACCATGGAAAGCTGTGTAGGTATGTATATTTGCGTGTGTGGGCGTGTGTATGTATATGTGTATGGGGGGGGGTTGGGCCATTTCTTTCGTCTGTTTCCTTGCGCTACCTCGCAAACGCGGGAGACAGCGACAAAATATAAAAAAAAAAAAAAAAAAAAAAAATATATATATATATATATATATATATATATATTTTTTTTTTTTTTTCATACTATTCGCTATTTCCCGCCATAGCGAGGTAGCGTTAAGAACAGAGGACTGGGCCTTTGAGGGAATATCCTCACCTGGACCTCTTCTCTGTTCCTTCTTTTGGAAAAAAAAAAAAAAAAAAAAAACGAGAGGGGAGGATTTCCAGCCCCCCGCTCCCTTCCCTTTTAGTCGCCTTCTACGACACGCAGGGAATACGTGCGAAGTATTCTTTCTCCCCTATCCCCAGGGAATATATATATATATATATATATATATATATATATATATATATATATATATATATATATATATATATACATATATATATATATATATATATATATATATATATATATATATATATATATATATATATATATTTTTTTTTTTTTTTTGCTTTGTCGCTGTCTTCCACGTTTGCGAGGTAGCGCAAGGAAACAGATGAAAGAAATGGCCCAACCCACCCCCATACACATGTATATACATATGTCCACACATGCAAATATACATACCTACACAGCTTTCCATGGTTTACCCCAGATGCTTCACATGCCCTGATTCAATCCACTGACAGCACGTCAACCCCGGTATACCACATCGATCCAATTCACTCTATTCCTTGCCCTCCTTTCACCCTCCTGCATGTTCAGGCCCCGATCACACAAAATGTTTTTCACTCCATCTTTCCACCTCCAATTTGGTCTCCCACTTCTCCTCGTTCCCTCCACCTCCAACACATATATCCTCTTGGTCAATCTTTCCTCACTCATTCTCTCCATGTGCCCAAACCATTTCAAAACACCCTCTTCTGCTCTCTCAACCACGCTCTTTTTATTTCCACACATCTCTCTTTCTCTTACGTTACTTACTTGATCAAACCACCTCACACCACACATTGTCCTCAGACATCTCATTTCCAGCACATCCATCCTCCTGAGCACAACTCTATCCATAGCCCACGCCTCGCAACCATACAACATTGTTGGAACCACTATTCCTTCACACATACCCATTTTTGCTTTCCGAGATAATGTTCTTGACATCCACACATTCTTCAAGGCTTCCAGGATTTTCGCCCCCTCCCCCACCCTATGATCCACTTCCGCTTCCATGGTTCCATCCGCTGCTAGATCCACTCCCAGATATCTAAAACACTTTACTTCCTCCAGTTTTTCTCCATTCAAACTTACCTCCCAATTGCCTTGACCCTCAACCCTACTGTACCTAATTACCTTGCTCTTATTCACATTTACTCTTAACTTTCTTCTTTCACACACTTTACCAAACTCAGTCACCAGCTTCTGCAGTTTCTCACATGAATCAGCCACCAGCGCTGTATCATCAGCGAACAACAACTGACTCACTTCCCAAGCTCCCTCATCCACAACAGACTTCATACTTGCCCCTCTTTCCAAAACTCTTGCATTCACCTCCCTAACAACCCCATCCATAAACAAATTAAACAACCATGGAGACATCACACACCCCTGCCGCAAACCTACATTCACTGAGAACCAATCACTTTCCTCTCTTCCTAGACGTACACATGCCTTACATCCTCGATAAAAACTTTTCACTGCTAACAACTTGCCTCCCACACCATATATTCTTAATACCTTCCACAGAGCATCTCTATCAACTCTATCATATTCCTTCTCCAGATCCATAAATGCTACATACAAATCCATTTGCTTTTCTAAGTATTTCTCACATACATTCTTCAAATCAAACACCTGATCCACACATCGTCTACCACTTCTGAAACCACACAGCTCTTCCCCAATCTGATGCTCTGTACATGCCTTCACCCTCTCAGTCAATATCCTTCCATATAATTTACCAGGAATACTCAACAAACTTATACCTCTGTAATTTGAGCACTCACTCTTATCCCCTTTGCCTTTGTACAATGGCACTATGCACGCATTCCGCCAATCCTCAGGCACCTCACCATGAGTCATACATACATTAAATAACCTTACCAACCAGTCAGTAATACAGTCACCCCCTTTTTAATAAATTCCACTGCATTACCATCCAAACCTGCTGCCTTGCCGGCTTTCATCTTCCGCAAAGCCGGCAACATATCTATATATATAGATATATATATATATATATATATAGATATATATTCATGTGAGAAATTGCAGAAGCTGGTGACTGAGTTTGGAAAAGTGTGTGGAAGAAGAAAGTTAAGAGTAAATGTGAATAAGAGCAAGGTTATTAGGTACAGTAGGGTTGAGGGTCAAGTCAGTTGGGAGGTGAGTTTGAATGGAGAAAAACTGGAGGAAGTGAAGTGTTTTAGATATCTGGGAGTGGATCTGTCAGCGGATGGAACCATGGTAGCGGAAGTGGATCATAGGGTGGGGGAGGGGGCGAAAATCCTGGGGGCCTTGAAAAATGTGTGGAAGTCGAGAACATTATCTCGGAAAGCAAAAATGGGTATGTTTGAAGGAATAGTGGTTCCAACAATGTTGTATGGTTGCAAGGCGTG
Organism: Panulirus ornatus; assembly: GCF_036320965.1. Lineage (NCBI taxonomy): Eukaryota > Metazoa > Arthropoda > Malacostraca > Decapoda > Palinuridae > Panulirus > Panulirus ornatus. Next base: position 26,698,122 of record NC_092229.1, on the reverse strand, counting down.
GGCTATGGATAGAGTTGTGCGCAGGAGGATGGTTGTGCTGGAAATGAGATGTTTGAGGACAATGTGTGGTGTGAGGTGGTTTGATCGAGTGAGTAACGTAAGGGTAAGAGAGATGTGTGGAAATAAAAAGAGCGTGTTTGAGAGAGCAGAAGAGGGTGTTTTGAAGTGGTTTGGGCACATGGAGAGGATGAGTGAGGAAAGATTGACCAAGAGGATATATGTGTCGGAGGTGGAGGGAACAAGGAGAAGAGGGAGACCAAATTGGAGGTGGAAAGATGGAGTGAAAAAGATTTTGTGTGATCGGGGCCTGAACATGCAGGAGGGTGAAAGGAGGGCAAGGAATAGAGTGAATTGGAGCGATGTGGTATACTGGGGTTGACGTGCTGTCAGTGGATTGAAGCAAGGCATGTGAAGCGTCCGGGGTAAACCATGGAAAGCTGTGTAGGTATGTATATTTGTGTGTGTGGACGTATGTATATACATGTGTATGGGGGGGGTTGGGCCATTTCTTTCGTCTGTTTCCTTGCGCTACCTCGCAAACGCGGGAGACAGCGACAAAGTATAATAAAAAAAAATAATAGATATATATATAGATATATAGATATATATATATAAATGTATTTGTATGTAGCATTTATGGATCTGGAGAAGGCATATGATAGAGTTGATAGAGATGCTCTGTGGAAGGTATTAAGAATATATGGTGTGGGAGGGAAGTTGTTAGAAGCAGTGAAAAGTTTTTATCGAGGATGTAAGGCATGTGTACGTCTAGGAAGAGAGGAAAGTGATTGGTTCTCATTGAATGTAGGTTTGTGGCAGGGGTGTGTGATGTCTCCATGGTTGTTTAATTTGTTATGGATGGGGTTGTTAGGGAGGTGAATGCAAGAGTTTTGGAAAGAGGGGCAAATATGAAGTGTGTTGGGGATGAGAGAGCTTGGGAAGTGAGTCAGTTGTTGTTTGCTGATGATACAGCGCTGGTGGCTGATTCATGTGAGAAACTGCAGAAGCTGGTGACTGAGTTTGGTAAAGTGTGTGAAAGAAGAAAGTTAAGAGTAAATGTGAATAAGAGCAAGGTTATTAGGTACAGTAGGGTTGAGGGTCAATTCAATTGGGAGGTGAGTTTGAATGGAGAAAAACTGGAGGAAGTGAAGTGTTTTAGATATCTGGGAGTGGATCTGGTAGCGGATGGAACCATGGAAGCGGAAGTGAATCATAGGGTGGGGGAGGGGGCGAAAATTCTGGGAGCCTTGAAGAATGTGTGGAAGTCGAGAACATTATCTCGGAAAGCAAAAATGGGTATGTTTGAAGGAATAGTGGTTCCAACAATGTTGTATGGTTCCGAGGCGTGGACTATGGATAGAGTTTTGCGCAGGAGGATGGATGTGCTGGAAGTGAGATGTTTGAGGACAATGTGTGGTGTGAGGTGGTTTGATCGAGTAAGTAACGTAAGTGTAAGAGAGATGTGTGGAAATAAAAAGAGCGTGGTTGAGAGAGCAGAAGAGGGTGTTTTGAAATGGTTTGGTCACATGGAGAGAATGAGTGAGGAAAGATTGACCAAGAGGATATATGTGTCGGAGGTGGAGGGAACGAGGAGAAGAGGGAGACCAAATTGGAGGTGGAAAGATGGAGTGAAAAAGATTTTGTGTGATCGGGGCCTGAACATGCAGGAGGGTGAAAGGAGGGCAAAGAATAGAGTGAATTGGAGCGATATGGTATACCGGGGTTGACGTGCTGTCAGTGGATTGAATCAAGGCATGTGTATGGGGGTGTGTTGGGCCATTTCTTTCGTCTGTTTCCTTGCGCTACCTCGCAAACGCGGGAGACAGCGGCAAAAAAAAAAAAAAAAAAAAAAAAAATACATATATGTATATTTATATATTTATTTATTCATTTTGCTTTGTCACTGATTCCCGCGTTTGCGAGGTAGCGCAAAGAAACAGATGAAAGAAATGGCCTAACCCACCCCCATACACATGTATATACATACACGTCCACAGACGCAAATATACATACCCATACATCTCAATGTACACATATATATACACACACAGACACAAACATATATACACATGCACACAATTCACACTGTCTCCCTTTATTCATTCCCATCGCCACCTCGCCACACATGGAATAACATCCCTCTCACCCCTCATGTATGCGAGGTAGCGCTAGGAAAAGAAAACAAAGGCCCCATTCGTTCACACTCAGTTTCAAGCTGTCATGGAATAATGCCCGAAACCACAGCTCCCTTTCCACATCGAGGCCCCACACAACTTTCCATGGTTTACCCCAGACGCTTCACATGCCCTGATTCAATCCATTGCCAGCACGTCAACCCCGGTATACCACATCGATCCAATTCACTCTATTCCTTGCCCGCCTTTCACCCTCATGCATGTTCAGGCCCTGATCACTCAAAATCTTTTTCACTCCATCTTTCCACCTCCAATTTGGTCTCCCATTTCTCCTCGTTCCCTCCACCTCTGACACATATATCCTCTTGGTCAATCTTTCCTCACTCATTCTCTCCATGTGCCCTCACCATTTCAAAACACCCTCTTCTGCTCTCTCAACCATACTCTTTTTATTTCCACACATCTCTCTTACCCTTACATTACTTACTCGATGAAACCACCTCACACCACATATTGTCCTCAAACATCTCATTTCCAGCACATCCACCCTCCTCGCACAGACTCTATCCATAGCCCATGCCTCGCAACCATACAACATTGTTGGAACCACTATTCCTTCAAACATAGCCATTTTTGCTTTTGGAGATAATGTTTTTGACTTTCACACATTCTTCAAGGCTCCCAGATTTTCGCCCCCTCCCCCACCCTATTATTCACTTCCACTTCCATGGTTCCATCCGCTGCCAGATCCACTCCCAGATATCTAAAACACTTTACTTCCTCCAGTTTTTCTCCATTCAAACTTACCTCCCAATTGACTTGGCCCTCAACCCTGCTGTACTTAATAACCTTGCTCATATTCACATTTACTCTTAACTTTCTTCTTTCACACACTTTACCCAACTCAGTCACCAGCTTCTGCAGTTTCTCACATGAATCAGCCACCAGTGCTGTATCATCAGCGAACAACAACTGACTCTCTTCCCAAGCTCTCTCATCCCCAACAGACTTTATACTTGCCCCTCTTTCCAAAACTCTTGCATTCACCTCCCTAACAACCCCATCCATAAACAAATTAAACAACCATGGAGACATCACACACCCCTGCCGCAAACCTACTTTCACTGAGAACCAATCACTTTCCTCTCTTCCTGCACGTACACATGCCTTACATCCTCGATAAAAACTTTTCACTGCTTCTAACAACTTGCCTCCCACACCGTATATTCTTAATACCTTCCACAGAGCATCTCTATCAACTCTATCATATGCCTTCTCCAGATCCATAAATGCTACATACAAATCCATTTGCTTTTCTAAGTATTTCTCACATACATTCTTCAAAGCAAACACATGATCCACACATCCTCTACCACTTCTGAAACCACACTGCTCTTCCCCAGTCTTATGCTCTGTACATGCCTTCACCCTCTCAATCAATACCCTCCCATATAAATTACCAGGAATACTCAACAAACTTATACCTCTGTAATTTGAGCACTCATTCTTATCCCCTTTGCCTTTGTACAATGGCACTATGCACGCATTCCCCCAATCCTCAGGCACCTCACCATGAATCATACATACATTGAATAACCTTACCAGCCAGTCAACAATACAGTCACCCACTTTTTTAATAGATTCCACTGCAATACCATCCAAACCTGCTGCCTTGCCGCTTTCATCTTCCCAGATCTTTTACAACCTCTTCTCTGTTTACGAAATCATTTTCCCTAACCCTCTCACTTTGCACACCTACCTCTACCAAAACACCCTATATCTGCCACTCTATCATCAAACACATTGAACGAACCTTCAAAATACTCACTCCATCTCCTTCTGACATCACCACTACTTGTTTTCACTTCCCCATTAGCCCCTTTCACTGAAGTTCCCATTTGCTCCCTTCTCTTACGCACTTTATTTACCTTCTTCCAAAACATCTTTTTATTTTTCCTAAAATTTAATGATACTCTCTCACCCCAACTTTCATTTGCCCTCTTTTTCACCTCTTGCACCTTTCTCTTGACCTCCTCTCTCTTTCTTTTATACATCTCCCACTCATTTCCATTTTTTCCCTGCAAAAATCGTCCAAATGCCTCTCTCTTCTCTTTCACTAATAATCTTACTTCTTCATCCCACCACTCACAACCCTTTCTAATCAACCCACCTCCCACACTTCTCATGCCACAAGCATCTTTTGTGCAAGCCATCACTGCTTCCCTAAATACGTCCCATTCCTACCCCACTCCCCTTACGTCCTTTGTTCTCACCTTTTTCCATTCTGTACTCAGTCTCTCCTGGTACTTCCTCACACAAGTCTCCTTCCCAAGCTCACTTACTCTCACCACCCTCTTCACCCCAACATTCACTCTTCTTTTCTGAGAACCCCTATAAATCTTCACCTTCGCCTCCACAAGATAGTGATCAGACATCCCTCCAGTTGCACCTCTCAGCACATTAACATCCAAAAGTCTCTCTTTCGTGCGCCTATCAATTAATACGTAATCCAATAACGCTCTCTGGCCATCTCTCCTACTTACGTACGCATACTTATGTATATCTCGGCTTTTTAAGCCAGGTATTCCCAATCACCAGTCCTTTTTCAGCATATAAATCTGCAAGCTCTTCACCATTTCCATTTACAACACTGAACACCCCATGTATACCAATTATTCCCTCAATTGCCACATTACTCACCTTTGCATTCAAATCACCCATCACTATAACCCGGTCTTGTGCATCAAAACCACTAACACACTCATTCAGATGCTCCCAAAACACTTGCCTCTCATGATCTTTCTTCTCATACCCAGGTGCATATACACCAATAATCACCCATCTCTCTCCATCAACTTTCAGCTTTACCCATATTAATCTAGAATTTACTTTCTTACATTCTATCACATACTCCCAAAACTCCTGTTTCATGAGTAGTGCTACTCCTTCCCTTGCTCTTGTCCTCTCACTAACCCCTGAATTTACTCCCAAGACATTCCCAAACCACTCTTCCCCTTTACCCTTAAGCTATATATATATATATATATATATATATATATATATATATATATATATATATATAGTGAATGTAGGTTTGCGGCAGGGGTGTGTGATGTCTCCATGGTTGTTTAATTTGTTTATGGATGGGGTTGTTAGGGAGGTATATGCAAGAGTTTTGGAAAGAGGGGCAAGTATGAAGTCTGTTGGGGATGAGAGAGCTTGGGAAGTGAGTCAGTTGTTGTTCGCTGATGATACAGCGCTGGTGGCTGATTCATGTGAGAAACTGCAGAAGCTGGTGACTGAGTTTGGTAAAGTGTGTGGAAGAAGAAAGTTAAGAGTAAATGTGAATAAGAGCAAGGTTATTAGGTACAGTAGGGTTGAGGGTCAATTCAATTGGGAGGTGAGTTTGAATGGAGAAAAACTGGAGGAAGTGAAGTGTTTTAGATATCTGGGAGTGGATCTGGCAGCGGATGGAACCATGGAAGCAGAAGTGGATCATAGGGTAGGGGAGGGGGCGAAAATTCTGCGGGCCTTGAAGAATGTGTGGAAGTCGAGAACATTATCTCGGAAAGCAAAAATGGGTATGTTTGAAGGAATAGTGGTTCCAACAATTTTGTATGGTTGCGAGGCGTGGGCTATGGATAGAGTTGTGCGCAGGAGGATGGATGTTCTGGAAATGAGATGTTTGAGGACAATGTGTGGTGTGAGGTGGTTTGATCGAGTGAGTAACGTAAGGGTAAGAGAGATGTGTGGAAATAAAAAGAGCGTGGTTGAGAGAGCAGAAGAGGGTGTTTTGAAGTGGTTTGGGCACATGGAGAGAATGAGTGAGGAAAGATTGACCAAAAGGATATATGTGTCGGAGGTGGAGGGAACGAGGAGAAGAGGGAGACCAAATTGGAGGTGGAAAGATGGAGTGAAAAAGATTTTGTGTGATCGGGGCCTGAACATGCAGGAGGGTGAAAGGAGGGCAAGGAATAGAGTGAATTGGAGCGATGTGGTATACTGATGTGCTGTCAGTGGATTGAATCAAGGCATGTGAAGCGTCTGGGGTAAACCATGGAAAGCTGTGTAGGTATGTATATTTGCGTGTGTGGACGTATGTATATACATGTGTATGGGGGGGCGGGTTGGGCCATTTCTTTCGTCTGTTTCCTTGCGCTACCTCGCAAACGCGGGAGACAGCGACAAAGTATAATAAAGATATAATATATATATATATATATATATATATATATATATATATATATATATATATATATATATTTCTTTCTTTTTCTTTCATACTATTCGCCATTTCCCGCATTAGCGAGGTAGCGTTAAGAACAGAGGACTGGGCCTTTTAGGGAATATCCTCACCAGGCCCCCTTCTCTGTTCCTTCTTTTGGAAAATAAAAAAGAAAAAAAAATTGAGAGGGGAGGATTTCCAGCCCCCCGCTCCCTTCCCTTTTAGTCGCCTTCTACGACACGCAGGGAATACGTGGGAAGTATTCTTTCTCCCCTATCCCCAGGGATATATATATATATATATTATTTATTTATTCATTTATTTATTTTGCTTTGTCGCTGTCTCCCATGTTAGCGAGGTAGCGCAAGGAAACAGACAAAAGAATGGCCCAACCCACCCACATACACATGTATATACATATACATATATATTCACACACAGACATATGCATATATACACATGTACATAATTCATACTGTCTGCCTTCATGTGTGCGAGTTAGTGCTAGGAAAAGACAACAAACGCCACATTCGTTCTCACTCAGTCTCTAGCTGTCATATAATAATGCACCGAAACCACAACTCCCTTTCCGCATCCAGGCCCCACAGAACTTTCCATGGTTTACACCAGACGCTTCACATACCCTTGTTTAATCCATTGACAGCATGTTGACCCCTGGTATACCACATCGTTCCAATTCACTGTATTCCTTGCACGCCTTTCACCCTCCTGCATGTTTAGGCCCCGATCACTCAAAATCTTTTTCACTCCATCTTTCCACCTCCAATTTGGTCTCCCACTTCTCCTCGATTCTTCCACCTCTGACACATATATCTTCTTTGTCAATCTTTACTCACTCATTCTCTCCATATGACCAAACCATTTCAAAACACCCTCCTCTGCTCTCTCAACCACACTCTTTTTATTACAACACATCTCTCTTACCCTATTATTACTTACTTGATCAAACCACCTCATACCACATATTGTCCTCAAACATCTCATTTCCAGCACATCCACCCTCCTGTGCACAACTCTATCCATAGCCCACGCCTCACAACCATACAACTTTGTTGGAACCACTATTCCTTCAAACATACCCATTTTTGCTTTCTGAGATAATGTTCTCGACTTCCACATATTCTTCAAGGCTCCCAGAATTTTCACCCCCTCCCCTACCCTATGATTTACTTCCGCTTCCATGGTTCCATCCGCTGCCAAATCCACTCCCAGATACCTAAATCACTTCACTTCCTCCAGTTTTTCTCCATTCAAACTTACCTCCCAGTTGACTTGACCCTCGACCCTTCTGTATCCAATAACCTTGCTCTTATTCACATTTACTCTCAACTTTATTTTTTCACACACTTTACCAAACTGAGTCACCAGCTTCTGCAGTTTCTCACATGAATCAGCCACCAGCGCTATATCATCAGCGAACAACAACTGACTCACTTCCCAAGCTCTCTGTTCCACAGCAGACTGCATAATTGCCCTTCTTTCCAAAACTCTTGCATTCACCTCCCTAACAACCGCATCCATAAACAAATCAAACAACCATGGAGACATCATACACCCGTGCTACAAACCTACATTCATTGAGAACGAATCACTTTCCTCTCTTCCTAAAAGTACACATGCCTTACATCCTCGATAAAACTTTTCACTGCTTCTAACAACTTGCCTCCCACACCATATATTCTTAATACCTTCCACAGAGCATATCTATCAACTCTTTCATATGCCTTCTCCAGATCGATAAATGTTACATACAAATCCATTTGCTTTTCTAAGTATTTCTCACATACATTTTTCAAAGCAAATACCTAATCCACACATCCTCTACCATTTCTGAAACCACACTGCTCTTCCCCAATCTGATGCTCTGTACATGCCTTCACCCTCTCAATTAATACCCTCCCATATAATTTACCAGGAATACTCAACAAACTTATACCTCTGTAATTTGAGCACTCACTCTTATCCCCTTTGCCTTTGTACAATGGCACTATGCAAGCATTCCGCCAATCCTCAGGCACCTCACCATGAATCATACATACTTTAAATAACCTTACCAACCAGTCAACGATACAGTCACCCCCTTTTATAATAGATCCCACTGCAAGACCATCCAAACCCGCTGCCTTGCCGGCTTTCATATTCCCCAAAGCTTTTACTGCCTCTTCTATGTTTACCAAATCATTCTCCCTAACCCTCTCACTTTGCACACCACCTCGACCAAAACACCCTATATCTGCCACTCTATCATCAAACACACTTAACAAACCTTCAAAATACTCACTCCATCTCCTCCTCACATCACCACTACTTGCTATCACCTCCCCATTAGCCCCCTTCACTGAAGTTCCCATTTGCTCCCTTGTCATACGCACTTTATTTATCTCCTTCCAAAACATCTTTTTATTCTCCCTGAAATCTAATGATACTCTCTCATCCCAACTCTCATTTGCCCTCTTTTTCACCTCTTGCACCTTTCTCTTAACCTCCTGCCTCTTTCTTTTATACATCTCCCACTCATTTGCATTATTTCCCTGCAAAAATTGTCCGAATGCCTCTCTCTTCTCTTTCACTAATAACCTTACTTGTTCATCCCACCACTCACTACCCTTTCTAATTTTCCCACCTCCCACACTTCTCATGCCACAAGCATCTTTTGCGCAAGCCATCACTGCTTCCCTAAATACATGCCATTCCTCCCCCACTCCCCTTACCTCCTTTGTTCTCACCTTTTTCCATTCTGAACTCAGTCTCTCCTGATACTTCCTCACACAAGTATCCTTCCCAAGCTCACTTACTCTCACAACTCTCTTCACCCCAACATTTTCTCTTCTTTTCTGAAAACCTCTACAGATCTTCACCTTCGCCTCCACAAGATAATGATCAGACATCATTCAGTTGCACCTCTCAGCACATTTACATCCAAAAGTCTCTCTTTTGTGCACCTATCAATTAACACGTAATCCAATAACGCTCTCTGGCCATCTCTCCTACTTACATACGTATACTTATGTATATCTCTCTTTTTAAACCAGGTATTCCCAATCACCAGTCCTTTTTCAGCACATAAATCTACAAGCTCTTCACCATTTCCATTTACAACACTGAATACCCCATGTATACTAATTATTCCCTCAACTGCCACATTACTCACCTTTGCATTCAAATCACCCATCACTATAACCCGGTCTCGTGCATCATAACCACTGACACACTCATTCAGCTGCTCCCAAAACACTTGCCTCTCATGATCTTTCTTCTTATGCCCAGGTGCATATGCTCCAATAATCACCCATCTCTCTTCATCAACCTTTAGTTTTACCCATATCAAAGTAGAGTTTACTTTCTTACACTCTATCACATACTCCCACCACTACTGTTTCAGGAGTAGTGCTACTCCTTCCCTTGCTCTTGTCCTCTCACTAACCCCTGACTTTACTCCCAAGACATTCCCAAACCACTCTACCCCTTTACCCTTGAGCTTCGTTTCACTCAGAGCCAAAACATCCAGGTTCCCTTCCTCAAATATACTACCTGTCTCACCTTTTTTCTTATCTTGGTTACATCCACACACATTTAGACACCCCAATTTGAGCATTCGAGAAGGATGAGCACTTTCCGCGTGACTCCTTCTTCTGTTTCCCCGTTTAGAAAGTTAAAATACAAGGAGGGGAGGGTTTCCAGCCCCTCGCTTCCATCCCCTTTAGTCGCCTTCTACGACACGTGAGGAATGTGTGGGAAGTATTCTTTCTCCCCTATCCCCAGGAATAATATATATATATTTATTTATATGAATCAGGAGTTGTGGTAGTATGTGATAGAGTGTAAGAAAGTAAATTCTGAATTGATATGGGTAAAACTGAAAAAAAGGGCAAATGAGAGTTGGGGTGAGAGACTATCAGTAAATTTTAGGGAGAATAAAAAGATGTTCTGGAAGGAGGTAAATAGGGTGCGTAAGACAAGGGAGCAAATGGGAACTTCAGTGAAGGGCGTAAATGGGGAGGTGATAACAAGTAGTGGTGATGTGAGAAGGAGATGGAATGAGTATTTTGAAGGTTTGTTGAATGTGTCTGATGACAGAGTGGCAGATATAGGGTGTTTTGGTCGAGGTGGTGTGCAAAGTGAGAGGGTTAGGGAAAATGATTTGGTAAACAGAGAAGAGGTAGTAAAAGCTTTGCGGAAGATGAAAGCCGGCAAGGCAGCAGGTTGGATGGTATTGCAGTGGAATTTATTAAAAAAGGGGGTGACTGTATTGTTGACTGGTTGGTAAGGTTATTTAATGTATGTATGACTCATGGTGAGGTGCCTGAGGATTGGCGGAATGCGTGCATAGTGCCATTGTACAAAGGCAAAGGGGATAAGAGTGAGTGCTCAAATTACAGAGGTATAAGTTTGTTGAGTATTCCTGGTAAATTATATGGGAGGGTATTGATTGAGAGGGTGAAGGCATGTACAGAGCATCAGATTGGGGAAGAGCAGTGCGGTTTCAGAAGTGGTAGAGGATGTGTGGATCAGGTGTTTGCTTTGAAGAATGTATGTGAGAAATACTTAGAAAAGCAAATGGATTTGTATGTAGCATTTATGGATCTGGAGAAGGCATATGATAGAGTTGATAGAGATGCTCTGTGGAAGGTATTAAGAATATATGGTGTGGGAGGCAAGTTGTTAGAAGCAGTGAAAAGTTTTTATCGAGGATGTAAGGCATGTGTACGTGTAGGAAGAGAGGAAAGTGATTGGTTCTCAGTGAATGTAGGTTTGCGGCAGGGGTGTGTGATGTCTCCATGGTTGTTTAATTTGTTTATGGATGGGGTTGTTAGGGAGGTGAATGCAAGAGTCCTGGAAAGAGGGGCAAGTATGAAGTCTGTTGGGGATGAGAGAGCCTGGGAAGTGAGTCAGTTGTTCTTCGCTGATGATACAGCGCTGGTGGCTGATTCATGTGAGAAACTGCAGAAGCTGGTGACTGAGTTTGGTAAAGTGTGTGGAAGAAGAAAGTTAAGAGTAAATGTGAATAAGAGCAAGGTTATTAGGTACAATAGGGTTGAGGGTCAAGTCAATTGGGAGGTAAGTTTGAATGGAGAAAAACTGGAGGAAGTGAAGTGTTTTAGATATCTGGGAGTGGATCTGTCAGCGGATGGAACCATGGAAGCGGAAGTGGATCATAGGGTGGGGGAGGGGGCGAAAATTTTGGGAGCCTTGAAAAATGTGTGGAAGTCGAGAACATTATCTCGGAAAGCAAAAATGGGTATGTTTGAAGGAATAGTGGTTCCAACAATGTTGTATGGTTGCGAGGCGTGGGCTATGGATAGAGTTGTGCGCAGGAGGATGGATGTGCTGGAAATGAGATGTTTGAGGACAATGTGTGGTGTGAGGTGGTTTGATCGAGTAAGTAACGTAAGGGTAAGAGAGATGTGTGGAAATAAAAAGAGCGTGGTTGAGAGAGCAGAAGAGGGTGTTTTGAAATGGTTTGGGCACATGGAGAGAATGAGTGAGGAAAGATTGACCAAGAGAATATATGTGTCGGAGGTGGAGGGAACGAGGAGAAGAGGGAGACCAAATTGGAGGTGGAAAGATGGAGTGAAAAAGATTTTGTGTGATCGGGGCCTGAACATGCAGGAGGGTGTAAGGAGGGCAAGGAATAGAGTGAATTGGAGCGATGTGGTATACAGGGGTTGACGTGCTGTCAGTGGAGTGAATCAAGGCATGTGAGGCGTCTGGGGTGGACCATGGAAAGCTGTGTAGGTATGTATACACGTGTGTGGACATGTGTATGTACATGTGTATGGGGGGGGGGGGTTGGGCCATTTCTTTCGTCTGTTTCCTTGCGCTACCTCGCAGACGCGGGAGACAGCGACAAAGTATTAAAAAAAAAAAAAAAAAAAAAAAAAACTGAAAGTTGATGGAGAGAGATGGGTGATTATTGGTGCATATGCACCTGGGCATGAGAAGAAAGATCATGAGAGGCAAGTGTTTTGGGAGCAGCTGAATGAGTGTGGTAGTGGTTTTGATGCACAAGACCGGGTTATAATGATGGGTGATTTGAATGCAAAGGTGAGTAATGTGGCAGTTGAGGGAATAATTGGTATACACGGAGTGTTCAGTGTTGTAAATGGAAATGGTGAAGAGCTTGTAGATTTATGTGCTGAAAAAGGACTGGTGATTGGGAATACCTGGTTTAAAAAGCGAGATATACATAAGTATACATATGTAAGTAGGAGAGATGGCCAGAGAGCGTTATTGGATTATGTGTTAATTGATAGACGCACGAAAGAGAGACTTTTGGATGTTAATGTGCTGAGAAGTGCAACTGGAGGGATGTCAGATCATTATGTTGTGGAAGCGAAGGTGAAGATTTGTTGGGGTTTTCAGAAAAGAAGAGAGAATGTTGGGGTGAAGAGAGTGGTGAGAGTAAGTGAGCTTGGGAAGGAGACTTGTGTGAGGAAGTACCAGGAGAGACTTAATACAGAATGGAAAAAGGTGAGAACAAAGGAGGTAAGGGGAGTGGGGGAGGAATGGCATGTATTTAGGGAAGCAGTGATGGCTTGCTCAAAAGATGCTTGTGGCATGAGAAGCGTGGGAGGTGGGTTGATTAGAAAAGGTAGTGAGTGGTGGAATGAAGAAGTAAGATTATTAGTGAAAGAGAAGAGAGAGGCATTTGAACGATTTTTGCAGGGAAAAAAGCAAATGAGTGGGAGAGGTATAAAAGAAAGAGGCAGGAGGTCAAGAGAAAGGTGCAAGAGGTGAAAAAGAGGGCAAATGAGAGTTGGGGTGAGAGAGTATCATTAAATTTCAGGGAGAATAAAAAGATTTTTGGAAGGAGGTAAATAAAGTGCGTAAGACAAGGGAGCTAATGGGAACTTCAGTGAAGGGGGCAAATGGGGACGTGATAACAAGTAGTGGTGATGTGAGAAGGAGATGGTGTGAGTATTTTGAAGGTTTGTTGAATGTGTTTGATGATAGAGTGGCAGATGTGGGGTGTCTTGGTCGAGGTGGTGTGCACAGTGAGAGGGTTGGGGAAAATTATTTGGTAAATAGAGAAGAGGTAGTAAAAGCTTTACGGAAGATGAAAGCCGGCAAAGCAGCAGGTTTGGATGGTATTGCAGTGGAATTTATTAAAAAAGGGGGTGACTGTATCGTTGACTGGTTGGTAAGGTTATTTAATGTATGTATGATTCATGGTGAGGTGCCTGAGGATTGGCGGAATGCTTACATAGTGCCATTGTACAAAGGCAAAGGGGATAAGAGTGATTGCTCTAATTACAGAGGCATAAGTTTGTTGAGTATTCCTGGTAAATTATATGGGAGGGTATTGATTGAGAGGGTGAAGGCATGTACAGAGCATCAGATTGGGGAAGAGCAGTGTGGTTTCAGAAGTGGTAGAGGATGTGTGGATCAGGTGTTTGCTTTGAAGAATGTTTGCGAGAAATACTTAGAAAAAAGATGGATTTGTATGTAGCATTTATGGATCTGGAGAAGGCATATGATAGAGTTGATAGAGATGCTCTGTGGAAGGTTTTAAGAATATATGGTGTGGGAGGCAAGTTGTTAGAAGCAGTGAAAAGTTTTTATCGAGGATGTAAGGCATGTGTACGTGTAGGAAGAGAGGAAAGTGATTGGTTCTCAGTGAATGTAGGTTTGCAGCAGGGGTGTGTGATGTCTCCATGGTTGTTTAATTTGTTTATGGATGGGGTTGTTAGGGAGGTGAATGCAAGAGTTTTGGAAAGAGGGGCAAGTATGCAGTCTGTTGTGGATGAGAGAGCTTGGGAAGTGAGTCAGTTGTTGTTCGCTGATGATACAGCGCTGGTGGCTGATTCATGTAAGAAACTGCAGAAGCTGGTGACTGAGTTTGGTAAAGTGTGTGAAAGAAGAAAGTTAAGAGTAAATGTGAATAAGAGCAAGGCTATTAGGTACAGTAGGGTTAAGGGTCAAGTCAATTGGGAGGTAAGTTTGAATGGAGAAAAGCTGGAGGAAGTGAAGTGTTTTAGATATCTGGGAGTGGATATGGCAGCGGATGGAACCATGGAAGCGGAAGTGAATCATAGGGGGGGGAGGGGGCGAAAATTCTGAGAGCCTTGAAGAATGTTTGGATGTCGAGAACATTATCTCGGAAAGCAAAAATGGGTATGTTTGAAGGAATAGTGGTTCAAACAATGTTGTATGGTTGCGAGGCGTGGGGTATGGATAGAGTTGTGCGCAGGAGGGTGGATGTGCTGGAAATGAGATGTTTGAGGACAGTATGTGGTGTGAGGTGGTTTGATCGAGTAAGTAATGTAAGGGTGAGAGAGATGTGTGGAAATAAAAAGAGTGTGGTTGAGAGAGCAGAAGAGGGTGTTTTGAAATGGTTTGGTCACATGGAGAGAATGAGTGGGGAAAGATTGACCAAGAGGATGTATGTGTTAGAGGTGGAGGGAACGAGGAGAAGTAGGAGACCAAATTGGAGATGGAAAGATGGAGTGAAAAAGATATTGAGTGATCGGGTCCTGAACATGCAGGAGGGTGAAAGGCGTGCAAGGAATAGAGTGAATTGGAACGATGTGGTATACTGGGGTCGACGTGCTGTCAGTGGATTGAACCAGGGCATGTGAAGTGTCTGGGGTAAACCAGGCAAAGTGTGAGGGGCCTGGATGTGGAAAGGGAGCTGTGGTTTCAGTTCATTATTACATGACAGCAAGAGACTGAGTGTGAACGAATGGGGCCTTTGGTGTTTTTTCTAGCGCTACCTCGCACACATGAGGGGGGAGGGGGTTGTTATTCCATGTGTGGCAAGGTGGCGATGGGAACAAATAAAGGCAGACAGTATGAATTATGTACATGTTTATATATTTATATGTCTGTGTGTGTATATATATGTGTACATTGAGATGTATAGGTGTGTATATTGTGCGTGTGTGGACATGTATGTATATACATGTGTATGTGGGTGGGTTGGGCCATTCTTTCGTCTGTTTCCTTGCGCTACCTCGCTAATGCAGGAGACAGAAACAGAGCAAAATAAATAATAAATATTATTTATATTATTTATTTTGCTTTGTCGCTGTCTCCCGCATTTGCGAGGTAGCGCAAGGAAACAGACGAGAGAAATGGCCCAACCCACCCCAATACACATGTATATACATACACGTCCACACACGCAAATATACATACCCATACATCTCAATGTATACATATATATACACACACAGACACATATATATATACCCATGAACACAATTCACACTGTCTGCCTTTATTCATTCCCATCGTCACCTTGCCACACATGGAATACCATCCCCCTCCCCCTCATGTGTGCAAGGTAGCGCTAGGAAAAGACAACAAAGGCCTCATTCGTTCACACTCAGTCTCTAGCTGTCATGCAATAATGCCCGAAACCACAGCTCCCTTTCCACATCCAGGCCCCACACAACTTTCCATGATTTACCCCAGACGCTTCACATGCCCTGTTTCAATCCACCGACAGCACGCCAACCCCGGTATACCACATTGATCCAATTCACTCTATTCCTTGCCCGCCTTTCACCCTCCTGCATGCTCAGGCCCCGATCACTCAAAATCTTTTTCACTCCATCTTTCCACCTCCAATTTGGTCTCCCACTTCTCCTCGTTCCCTCCACCTCCGACACATATATCCTCTTGGTCAATCTTTCGTCACTCATTCTCTCCATGTGCCCAAACCATTTCAAAACACCCTCTTCTGCTCTCTCAACCACGCTCTTTTTATTTCCACACATCTCTTTTACTCTTACATTACTTACTCAATCAAACCACCTCACACCACACATTGTCCTCAAACTTCTCATTTCCAGCACATCCACCCTCCTGCGCACAACTCTATCCATAGCCCACGCCTCACAACCATACAACATTGTTGGAACCACTATTCCTTCAAACATACCCATTTTTGCTTTCCGAGATAATGTTCTTGACTTCGACACATTCTTCAAGGCTCCCTTGTCTTACACGCTTTATTTACCTCCTTCCAGAACATCTTTGTATTCTTCCTAAAATTTAATGATACTCTCTCATCCCAACTCTCATTTGCCCTCTTTTTCACCTCTTGCACCTTTCTCTTGACCTCTTGTCTCTTTCTTTTATACATCTCCCACTCATTTGCATTTTTTCCCTGCAAAAATTGTCCAAATGCCTCTCTCTTCTCTTTCACTAATAATCTTACTTCTTCATCCCACCACTCACTACCCTTTCTAATCAACCCACCTCCCACTCTTCTCATGCCACAAGCATCTTTTGCGCAAGCCATCACTGCTTCCCTAAATCCATCCCATTCCTCCCCCACTCCCCTTACCTCCTTTGTTCTCACCTTTTTCCATTCTGTACTCAGTCTCTCCTGTTACTTCCTCACACAAGTATCCTTTCCAAGCTCACTTACTCTCACCACTCCCTTTACCCCAACATTCTCTCTTCTCTTCTGAAAACCTCTTCAAAACTTCACCCTTCCCTCCACAAGATAATGATTGGACATCCCTCCAGTTGTCCCTCTCAGCACTGGTGGCTGATTCGAGTGAGAAACTGAAAAAGTTGGTGACTAATTTTGGTAAAGTGTGTGAAGGAAGAAATCTGAGAGTAAATATGAATAAGAGCAAAGTTATTAGGTTCAGTAGGGTTGATGGACAAGTAAATTGGGAGGTAAGTTTGAATGGAGAAAAATTGGAGGAAGTGAAGTGTTATAGATATCTGGAATTGGATTTAGCAGTGGATGGAGCCATAGAAGCGGAAGTGAGTCACAGGGTTGGGGAGGAGGTGAGGTTCTGGGAGCGTTGAAGAAAGTGTGGAAGGCGAGAACATTATCTCAGAGAGCAAAAGTGGGTATGTTGGAAGGAATAGTGATGCCAACAATGTTATATGGTTGCGAGGCATGGGGTATAGATAGGGTAGTGTGGAGGAGGGTGGATGTGTTGGAAATGAAATGTTTGAGGACAATATGAGATGGTTTGATCGATTAAGTAATGAAAGGGTAAGAGAGATGCATGGTGATAAAAAGAGTTTGGTTGAGGGAGCAGAAGAGGGTGTATTGAAATGGTTTGGTCACATGGAGAGAATGAGTGAGGGGTCACATGTAGAGAATGAGTGAGGATAGTTTGACAAAGTGGATATATGTGTCAGAGGTGGAGGGAACGAGGAGAAGTGGGAGACTAAATTGAAGTGAAAAAGATTTTGAGCGATCGGGGCCTGAACATACAGGAGGATGAAGGGCGTTCAAGGAATAGAGTGAATTGGAATGACGTGGTATACTGGGGTCGACGTGCTGTCAATAGATTGAACCAGGGCATGTGAAGCGTATGGGGTAAGCCCATGGAAAGGTTTGTGGGGCTTGGATGTGGAAAGGGAACTGCAGTTTTGGTGCATTACACATGACAGCTAAAGACTGAGTGTGAACGAATGTGGCCTTTGTTGTCTTTTCCTAGCGCTACTTTGCGCACGCGGAGGGGTTGCCATTTCTTGTGTGGTGGGGTGGCGACGGGAATGGATGAAGGCAGCAAGTATGAGTATGTACATGTGTATACATGTATATGTCTGTGCATGTTTATGTTGAAATGTATAGGTATGTATGTGTGTGTGTGTGGGCATGTATGTATATACATGTGTATGTGGGTGGGTTGGGCCATTTTTTCGTCAGTTTCCTTGCACTACTTTGCTAATGCGGGAGACAGCAACAAAGTATAATAATGATCGAATGATAACATATATTGGTGTTACCAGACTGCACTTGTTCTGGTTATGCTATGACTGAAAAGTGTCCTTTTGGAAGGTTCTATCATTGTGGAGTGATGGACTACCTGTATAGTGCCATTTGTTAAAGGGAGTGGGTACTCCATGTGGTCATGGTTACACTGAGGATGAATATTATCCTTTGCTAAGGTTTCCAGCATCAGTAGGTGGAAAGCAGTGTTGTCTCATCAAGGAACTTCTCACTCCAAATAAGTTTATCATTCTTTTATTGCTGGTTGTACTGGAGCTTTAAACCTTCAGGATACCTGTAAAAGGGGTCCTTTGGCTGTATCATTCAATCAGTTTAATTATATAATTACCTGTCTATTGGAGTACTTGACTATTAGTGCCTTATATCATGACTCACTTGTACTAATTTGTAAGCACTACAGAAATATATAACATTGGAGTTAACCTCTCAATATTCATTAATATCCTGTGCTTGTTTTTTGTTTTTATCATCAACCCTGAGATCAGGACTCCTACTAACTTAGTTTTTAGATGTGCAGAATCACCAGTGCTCTGTGTATCTTCAAAATTACAGGATTTTGCACCTATATTACCAATGAAAGGAGGTATAACAAGGAATACTGAGCTAATGATTGTGAACTATCACATTTTATGTTTAGAAGAGTGCTCAACCATTATTGTTCTGTGTTTTGAGTTTTATTTGTAACTGTATGAAAATACTGATACAGAAATACTTGATGAAGATCAGTTTTTCAGCATCCAGTCAACTATCTGTTTTTATCATCAGAATGTTTGAGATGAGGGTTTATATTGACTTTCATGACAAGTATAAAAAGATTCAACGCTAATCCAGTGTGCATTTTTTGAAACATGAACCCAAACTGTGTATCACAAAGGAATACTTTAGAAATATAACAAGTATGTTTTTGTTGACTTTATGAGGTAGAAGGTAGGGTATAACATACTAGATTTTGCTAAAATGGACTTTACATTTTAGGAAAGCACAGGCTCTTACTTTCATAATCAGCACATGGGAAGCCTAAGCAGTGTGTGTGAGAATATGGGGTATGGGTATGGCAGAGCAATTAGATGAATTCCAGTTTAGTTTAAATGATGGCTTTCCACTTGTATAGAGATTGAATTGTAGCTCTTAGAATGTTTCTGTTAACCCTTAAATGATGGTAGGCTTTGTACTGTGGCAATATCATAACCAGTGAGGTTACAGGTGCTGCTATTGTGAATAGGCTTAAAATTGGGGAAAGTTGTCAAGTCTGAGCAACTAAAGAGGATACTCAAGTTTTCTAGAGTATCCAAGTCTCACCAGCACTCTCATGATGACTTCATTAATACACCTAGGGGTAGAACTAAAGGAGGAAGCATTGCCCAACTCCATCAGGGCAGTCCTTTTAATTAAAGACAAATACATGAGGTGTGCTGTGACTTTTTGATTTTTTGGACAATTTTAGAGCCTTGCTGCCTCTGGAAACACTGTGCTGGAGTTGCCTTCTGTCATGGCCTCTCATGGATGAGGCAGAAAAGGCGTTGAAGTAGCACTGTGGTCTACCAGTTATGCCAAAGAGTTAAAGAGGCAAGCAATTAAGGGTGATGGTGCTGAATGTAAATGGGATGACCGGTTAGAGTAAAAGGAGGGAGGTTAAAAAGTTTAAAGTTGTAGCTTGGAGATGCTGAGAACTGGAGAAATGCATATCCTTGGGCAGGGTGTGTGGAGTGAAAATAGAACTGAAGAATGCAAGTTATGGCAGGGCGGGAAAGGAGTGGTATGGACGGGAAGAAGTGAAAATGATCTGAAATGAAGGAAAGGAGATTTGAAATTCTGCTATCAATGAGACTGGGAGGGTCTTACAGAGCATCGATGGAATAGATCAAGAACAGTGTGGATGAAAGGGAAGACTGGAATTGTGAAGTATGCATGGGTATGTGTATATGTGCCTTTGAATATGAAGTCTGTATTGTATGAGTTAAGGATGAAATGTTTTTGGAGAAATTTGATTGACTTTATAGATGGTTTTGAGAATGAGAGAAACATGGTCGTATTGGGTGATAAGAATGTGAAAGTGGGATGTGATGAAATTGGCGAGGTGGTTAGTGGATGGGGAGTACCTGGAATAAATGAGAATGGAAGTTGTTTTGTGGATATTTGTGCTGAGAGGGGTTTATTTCTTTCAAACACCTATTTTCAGCGAAAGATGATCCACAGGTATACATGGATGAAGAATGATGGAAGAGAAGAGCAAAAGGCTTTGATTGACTATGGGGCAGTGGATGAAAGATTGAGAAAGGCCATGCTAGATGTTAGAGTTGTGAGAGGATTCTTTGGAGACTCAAACTATTTCACAATTCTTGTGGGGGATTAGGATCTGGGAGAGTGGAGGTATGGAGTAAGGAAGAATGGAGAGGTAAAAGTATTGGCAAGCAAGAAGATGAATCTCAAAAAAATGTAGAGATAAAAATGAAAGGAAGGTAACTGAAAGCTTAAATGGAAGTGCAGTGAATATGGAGATGAAGCCATGTGTAAATGAGATGCTTAAATGTTTAGAGAAAAAATATGAATGGTTGTAGAATTAGTAGTTGGATATGAGGTTGTGAGATATAGGAATAAAAAGGGCAATGCATGGTATACTAAAGAGATTAGAAATGCTGTAGAAGAGAAGAAAAAGGCATATGTTAGATTTCTCAGCAGGAATGTACCAGGGGAAGTTAAAGCAAAGAAGGGAAGAATTTAAGATATGTAAGTGCAATGTTAGGAAACTGATAGAAGAAAGCAAAGGAAGAGTATATGAAGATTATGGAAGAAAGTTAAGTGAAAAGTTTTGGGATAATAAGAAACTGTACTGGAAGGAGGCAAAAAAGGAAAGAGATGGATGTAAGAGTAGAAATGTTGTCAGAAGTAATGAGAGGCAGTGTCTGAATCAAGAGTAGGAAGGGAGAGGAAGATGGAGATTATATTTTGAAGAACTGATGAATGTGGGAGAAGGGGAGGCAGTAGCTGTTACATGCATAAGTATGGAGGATTGAAGGAAGAGGATACAAGTGCAAGGACCTACAGCAAAAAAGGTATGTAAAAAGTGTGATAGAGTGAATGCATCTGTTATGTAATTTAGCAGAAGGATGTGCCAAAGGATTGAGTGAAGGCTCTTGTTGTTCCTATGTTCAAAAGAAAAGGTGCAAAGGATGTATGTAGCGATTGTAGGGGAATATGTCTGTTTTGCCAGGAAAAGTGTATGCAAGAATGTTCATTGATAGAGTGATGGAAGTGGCTAAATGCAGAATAAGGGAAGATAGGGGATGTTTGGATCAGATTTTTGTATTAAAGATGGCTGTGGAAAAGTATTTAATGAAATGTAAGAAGTTATCTGCAGCTTTTATGGTTCTGGAAAAGTGTATGACAGTCGAATGGATTGCTTTATAGGATGTGTTCAGGATAAATGGGTTCAGGAGGACAACTGTTTGATGGTGTGAAAGCCTTCTTTTGAAGGGCAAAGGCATGTGTAAGAGTGGATGGAGAGTTGAGCAAAAGTTTCAGTGTAAATGTGGGTGTGAGGCAGGGCTGTGTGATGTCAGTGTTGCTTTTTGACATTGAGATGGTGATTAAGTATAATAGAATAAATAAATGTTTTCTTCTATTATACATAACCGCCATCTCCCACGTTAGCAAGGTAGCGCAAGAAAACAGAGGAGGAATGGCCCAACCCACCCACATACACATGTATATGCATAAATGCCCACACATGCACATATACATACATATACATTTCACCATATTCATACATATACCTACACAGACATATACACATGTACATATTCATACTTGCTCCTCTCATCCATTCTCATCGCCACCCTGCCACACATGAAAAAGCATCCCCCTCCCAGTGAGGTAGCGCCAGGAACAGACAAAATAGACCACATACGTTCACATTCAGTCTCTAGCTATCATGTGTAATGCAGTGAAACCACAGCTCCCTTTCCACATCCAGGCCCCACAGACCTTTCCATGGTTTACCCCAGATGCTTCACATGCCCTGGTTCAATCCACAGACAGCACGTCCACCCCGGTATACCACATCATTCCAATTCACTCTATTCCTTGCACACCTTTCACCCTCTCGTATGTTCAGGCCCCGATCACTCAAAATCATTTTCACTCCATCCTTCCACCTCCAATTTGGTCTCCCACTTCTCCTTCTTCCCTCTACTTCTGACACATATATGCTCTTTGTCAGTCTCTCTTCACTCATTCTCTCCATGTGTCCAAACCATTTCAACACACTCTCTTCTGCTTTCTCAACCACACTCTTTTTATTACCACACATCTCTCTTACCCTTTCATTGCTTACTTGATCAAACCACCTCACATTTCATATTGTCCTCAAACATTTTATTTCCAATACATCCACCCTTCTCCACACAGCCGTATCTATAGCCCATGTCTCACAACCATATAACATTGATGGAATTACTAATCCTTCAAATGTGCCCATTTTTGCTCCGAGATAACATTCTCGCCTTCCACACATTCTTCAACGCTCCCAGAACCTTCGCCCCCTCCCCCACCCTGTGACCCACTTCTGCTTCCATGGTTCCATCCACTGCTAAGTCCACTCCCAGATATCTAAAGCACTTCACTTCCTCCATTCAAACTTACCTCCCAATTAACTTGTCTCTCAACCCTACTGAACCTAATAACCTTGCTCTTATTCACATTTACTCACACCTTTCTTCTTTCTCACGATTTACCAAACTCAGTCACCAACTTCTGCAGTTTCTCACCTAAATCAGCCACCAGTGCTGTATCATCAGTGAACAACAACTGACTCACCTCCCATGCCTTCTCATCTAGAGCAGACTGTATACTTGCTCCTTTCTCCAAATCCCTTGCATTCACCTCCCTAACAACCCCATCCATAAACGAATTAAACAACCATGGAGACATCATGCACCCCTGCCACAAACCGACATTCACTGGGAACCTATCACTTTCCTCTCTTCCTACTCATACACATGCCTTACATCCTTGGTTAAAACTTTTCACTGCTTCTGGCAACTTACCGCTCACACCATATACTCTTAAAACTTTCCAAAAAGCATCTCTATCCACCCTATCATATGCCTTCTCCAGATCCATAAATGCTGTGTACAAATCCATCTGTTTTTCTAAGTATTTCTCACATAACATTCTTCAAAGCAAACACTGATCCACACATCCTCTACCACTTCTGAAACCACGCTGCTCCTCCCCAATCTGATGCTCTCAATCAATACCCTTCCATATGTGTTTCCAGGAATACTCAACATACTTATACCTCTGTAATTTGAATACTCACCTTTATCCCCTTTGCCTTTGTAGAATGGCACTATGCATGCATTCCACCAATCCTCAGACACTTCACCATGATCCATACATACATTGAATATCCCTACCAACCAATTAACAACACAGTCACCCCCTCTTTTGATAAATTCCACTGCAATACCATCCAAACCTGCCTCCTTGCTGGCTTTCCTCTTCTACACTTCGCACTCCACCCTAACCGAAACACCCTATATCTTCCACTCTGTCATCAGATACATTCAGCAAACCTTCAAAATATTCACTTTATCTCCTTCTCACTTCATCACTACTCGTTATTACCTCCCCATTTGCCCCTTCACCAATGTTCCCATGTGTTCTCTTGTCTTACGCACTTTATTTACCTCCTTCCAAAACACCTTTTTATTCTCCCTAAAATTCATTGATACTCTCTCACCCCAACTCTCATTTGCCCTCTTTTTCATCTCTTGCACCTTTCTCTTGACATCATGCCACTTTCTTTTATAACTTTCCCAGATTTTTGCACTACTTTCCTGCAAAAATTGTCCAAATGCCTCTCCCTTGTCTTTTACCAACAATCTTACTTCTTAATCCCCTCATTCACTACCCTTTCTAATCTACCCACCTCCCACCTTTTTCATGCCACTTGCATCTTTTGCACAAGCCATCACTGCTTCCCTAAATACATCCCATTCCTCTCCCACTCCCCTTACATCATTTGCTCTCACCTTTTGCCATTCTTCACTCAATCTCTCATGGTACTTCCTCACACAAGTCTCCTTTCCAAGCTCACTTACTCTCACCACTCTCTTCTCCCCAACATTCTCTTCTTTTCTAAAATCCTCTACAAATCTTTACCTTTGCTTCCACAAGATAGTGATTGGGCATCCCTCCAGCTGCCCCTCTCAGCACATTAACATGTAAAAGTCTCTCTTTTACACGCCCTTCAATTAATACGTAATCCAATTATGCCCCTTGGCCTTATGTATATATGGATGGAGTAATAAGAGAGATGAACGCAAAACTGGGGAAATTGGGTGCAGAGATGGAGTGTGGTGTTAAGATACTCTCTAAGTATTTCTCACACATGTTCTTCAAAACAAACACCTGATCCCCACATCCTCTACCACTTCTGAAATCAACACTGCTCTTCCCTAGTCTGATGCTCTGTACATGCCTTCACCCTCTCAATCAATACCCTCCCATACAGTTTTCCAGAAATACTCAGCAAACCTATGCCTTATAGTTTGAACAATCACCTTTATCCCCTTTGCCTTTGTACTGTGGCACTATACATGCATTCCACCTATCCTCAGGCACTTCACTATGATCCATACATACATTAAATATCCTTACCAACCAATCAGCAACACAGTCACCCCTTTTTGTAATAAGTTTAACTGCAATGCTATCCAAACCCACTGCCTGCCAGATTTCATGTACCACAAGGCTTTCACTACCTTTTCTCTCTTCACCAAACCACTCTCCCTGACTCTCTCACTTTGCAAACTGCCCTGACCAAAGCACCCTACTTCTGCCACTCTCTTATCAAACACAGAAGAGGGTATGTTGATATAGTTTGGTCACATGGAGAGAGTAAGTGAAGAAAGAATGATGAAGAGGATATATGTGTCAGAGGTGGAGGGAACGAGGAGAAGTGGGAGACCAAATTGGAGGTGGAAGGATGGAGTGAAAAAGGTTTTGAGCAATCAAGGCCTGAACATGCAGGAGGGTGAAAGGCTTGCAATAAATAGAGTGAATTGGAACTATGTGGTATGCCGAAACTATGTGGTATATCGGGGTTGATGTGCTGTCAGTGGATTGAACCAGGGCATGTGAAGCATCTGGGGTAAACCATGGAAAGTTTTGTGGGGCCTGGATGTGGAAAGGGAGCTGTGGTTTTGGTGCATCATACATGACAGCTAGAGGCTGAGTGTGAACGAATGTGGCCTTTCTTGTCTTTACTTAGTGCTACCTCACGTGCGTGTGGGGGAGGGGGTTGTCA
Source organism: Panulirus ornatus (assembly GCF_036320965.1). Taxonomy (NCBI): domain Eukaryota; kingdom Metazoa; phylum Arthropoda; class Malacostraca; order Decapoda; family Palinuridae; genus Panulirus; species Panulirus ornatus. Next base: position 26,672,719 of record NC_092229.1, on the reverse strand, counting down.
TTTCATGTGTGGCTGGGTGGCGACGAGAATGAATAAGGACGGGAACTATGAATTATGTACATGTGTATGTATGTATATGTCTTTGTATGTATATATATGTGTATACGTTGAAAAAGAATAATGTATATATATATATATATATATATATATATATATATATATATATATATACAGTGTAAATTCTATGGGAGGGTATTGATTGAGAGGGTGAAGGCATGTACCGAGCATCAGATTGGGGAAAAGCAGTGTGGTTTCAGAAATGGTAGAGGATGTGTGGATCAGGTGTTTGCTTTGAAGAATGTATGTGAGAAATACTTAGAAAAGGAAATGGATTTGTATGTAGCATTTATGGATCTGGAGAAGGCATATGATAGAGATGATAGAGATGCTCTGTGGAAGGTATTAAGAATATATGGTGTGGGAGGCAAGTTGTTAGAAGCAGTGAAAAGTTTTTATCGAGGATGTAAGGCATGTGTACGTGCAGGAAGAGAGGAAAGTGATTGGTTCTCAGTGAATGTAGGTTTGCAGGAGGGGTGTGTGATGTCTCCATGGTTGTTTAATTTGTTTATGGATGGGGTTGTTAGGGAGGTGAATGCAAGAGTTTTGGAAAGAGGGGCAAGTATGAAGTTTGTTGTGGATGAGAGAGTTTGGTAAGTGAGTCAGTTGTTGTTCACTGATGATACAGCGCTGGTGGCTGATTCATGTGAGAAACTGCAGAAGCTGGTGACTGAGTTTCGTAAAGTGTGTGAAAGAAGAAAGTTAAGAGTAAATGTGAATAAGAGCAAGGTTATTAGGTACAGTATGGTTGAGAGTCAAGTCAATTGGAAGGTAAGTTTGAATGGAGAAAAACTTGAGGAAGTAAAGTGTTTTAGATATCTGGGAGTGGATCTGGCGGCGGATGGAACCATGGAAGCGGAAGTGAATCATAGGGTGGGGTAGGGGGCGAAAATCCTGGGAGCCTTGAAGAATGTGTGGAAGTCGAGAACATTATCTCGGAAAGCAAAAATGGGTATGTTTGAAGGAATACTCTTAACTTTCTTCTTTCACACACTTTACCAAACTCAGTCACCAGCTTCTGCAGTTTCTCACATGAATCAGCCACCAGCGCTGTATCATCAGCGAACAACAACTGACTCACTTCCCAAGCTCTCTCATCCCCAACAGACTTCATACTTGCCCCTCTTTCCAAATCTCTTGCATTCACCTCCCTAACAACCCCATCCATAAACAAATTAAACAACCATGGAGACATCACACACCCCTGCCGCAAACCTACATTCACTGAGAACCAATCACTTTCCTCTCTTCCTACACGTACACATGCCTTACATCCTCGATAAAAACTTTTCACTGCTTCTAACAACTTGCCTCCCACACCATATATTCTTAATACCTTCCACAGAGCATCTCTATCAACTCTATCATATGCCTTCTCCAGATCCATAAATGCTACATACAAATCCATTTGCTTTTCTAAGTATTTCTCACATACATTCTTCAAAGCAAACACCTGATCCACACATCCTCTACCACTTCTGAAACCACTCTGCTCTTCCCCAATCTGATGCTCTGTACATGCCTTCACCCTCTCAATCAATACCCTCCCATATAATTTACCAGGAATACTCAACAAACTTATACCTCTGTAATTTGAGCACTCACTCTTATCCCCTTTGCCTTTGTACAATGGCACTATGCACGCATTCCGCCAATCCTCAGGCACCTCACCATGAGTCATACATACATTAAATAACCTTACCAACCAGTCAATAATACAGTCACCCCCTTCTTTAATAAATTCCACTGCAATACCATCCAAACCTGCTGCCTTGCCGGCTTTCATCTTCCGCAAAGCTTTTACTACCTCTTCTCTGTTTACCAAATCATTTTCCCTAACCCTCTCACTTTGCACACCACCTCGACCAAAATACCCTATATCTGCCACTCTATCATCAAACGCATTCAACAAACCTTAAAAATACTCACTCCATCTCCTCATATCACCACTACTTGTTATCACCTCCCCATTAGCCTCTTCACTGATGTTCGTATTTGTTCCCTTGTCTTATGCACTTTATTTACCTCCTTCCAGAGCATCTTTTTATTCTCCCTAAAATTTAATGATACTCTCTCACCCCAACTCTCATTTGCCCTTTTTTTCACCTCTTGCACCTTTCTCTTGACCTCCTGTCTCTTTCTTTTATACATCTCCCACTCAATTGCATTTTTTCCCTGCAAAAATCGTCCAAATACCTCTCTCTTCTCTTTCACTAATACTCTTACTTCTTCATCCCACCACTCACTACCCTTTCTAATCAACCCACCTCCCACTCTTCTCATGCCACAAGCATCTTTTGCGCAATCCATCACTGATTCCCTAAATACATCCCATTCCTCCCCCACTCCCCTTGCTTCCATTGTCCTCACCTTTTTCCATTCTGTACTCAGTCTCTCCTGGTACTTCCTCACACAGGTCTCCTTCTCAAGCTCACTTACTCTCACCCCCCTCTTCACACCAACATTCACTCTTCTTTTCTGAAAACCCATACAAATCTTCACCTTAGCCTCCACAAGATAATGATCAGACATCCCTCCAGTTGCACCTCTCAGCACATTAACATCCAAAAGTCTCTCTTTTGCACGCCTGTCAATTAACACGTAATCCAATAACGCTCTCTGGCCATCTCTCCTACTTACATAAGTATACTTATGTATATCTCGCTTTTTAAACCAGGTATTCCCAATCATCAGTCCTTTTTCAGCACATAAATCTACAAGCTCTTCACCATTTCCATTTACGACACTGAACACCCCATGTATACCAATTATTCCCTCAACTGCCACATTACTCACCTTTGCATTCAAATCACCCATCACTATAACCCGGTCTCGTGCATCAAAACCACTAACACACTCATTCAGCTGCTCCCAAAACACTTGCCTCTCTTGGTCCTTCTTCTCATGCCCAGGTGCATATGCACCAATAATCACCCACCTCTCTCCATCAACTTTCAGTTTTACCCATATTAATCGAGGATTTACTTTCTTACACTCTATCACATACTCCCACAACTCCTGTTTCAGGAGTATTGCTACTCCTTCCCTTGCTCTTGTCCTCTCACTAACCCCTGACTTTACTCCCCAGACATTCCCAAACCACTCTTCCCCTTTACCCTTGAGCTTCGTTTCACTCAGAGCCAAAACATCCAGGTTCCTTTCCTCAAACATACTACCTATCTCTCCTTTCTTCACATCTTGGTTACATCGACACACATTTAGGCACCCCACTCTGAGCCTTCGAGGAGGATGAGCACTCCCCGCGTCACTCCTTCTTCTGTTTCCCATTTTAGAAAGTTAATACAAGGAGGGGAGGATTTCTGGCCCCCCGCTCCCGTCCCCTCTAGTCGCTTTCTATATATATATATATATATATATATATATTTTTTTTTTTTTTTTTTATACTTTGTCGCTGTTTCCCGCATTTGCGAGGTAGCGCAAGGAAACAGACGAAAGAAATGGCCCACCCCCCCCCCATACACATGTATATACATACGTCCACACACGCAAATATACATACCTACACAGCTTTCCATGGTTTACCCCAGACGCTTCACATGCCTTGATTCAATCCACTGACAGCACGTCAACCCCGGTATACCACATCGCTCCAATTCACTCTATTCCTTGCCCTCCTTTCACCCTCCTGCATGTTCAGGCCCCGATCACACAAAATCTTTTTCACTCCATCTTTCCACCTCCAATTTGGTCTCCCTCTTCTCCTCGTTCCCTCCACCTCCGACACATATATCCTCTTGGTCAATCTTTCCTCACTCATTCTCTCCATGTGCCCAAACCACTTCAAAACACCCTCTTCTGCTCTCTCAACCACGCTCTTTTTATTTCCACACATCTCTCTTACCCTTACGTTACTCACTCGATCAAACCACCTCACACCACACATTGTCCTCAAACATCTCATTTCCAGCACATCCATCCTCCTGCGCACAACTCTATCCATAGCCCACGCCTCGCAACCATACAACATTGTTGGAACCACTATTCCTTCAAACATACCCATTTTTGCTTTACGAGATAATGTTCTCGACTTCCACACATTCTTCAAGGCCCCCAGAATTTTCGCCCCCTCCCCCACCCTATGATCCACTTCCGCTTCCATGGTTCCATCCGCTGACAGATCCACTCCCAGATATCTAAAACACTTCACTTCCTCCAGTTTTTCTCCATTCAAACTCACCTCCCAATTGACTTGACCCTCAACCCTACTGTACCTAATAACCTTGCTCTTATTCACATTTACTCTTAACTTTCTTCTTCCACACACTTTACCAATCTCAGTCACCAGCTTCTGCAGTTTCTCACATGAATCAGCCACCAGCGCTGTATCATCAGCGAACAACAACTGACTCACTTCCCAAGCTCTCTCATCCCCAACAGACTTCATACTTGCCCCTCTTTCCAAAACTCTTGCATTTACCTCCCTAACAACCCCATCCATAAACAAATTAAACAACAATGGAGACATCACACACCCCTGCCGCAAACCTACATTCACTGAGAACCAATCACTTTCCTCTCTTCCTACACGTACACATGCCTTACATCCTCGATAAAAACTTTTCACTGCTTCTAACAACTTTCCTCCCACACCATATATTCTTAATACCTTCCACAGAGCATCTCTATCAACTCTATCATATGCCTTCTCCAGATCCATAAATGCTACATACAAATCCATTTGCTTTTCTAAGTATTTCTCACATACATTCTTCAAAGCAAACACCTGATCCACACATCCTCTACCACTTCTGAAACCACACTGCTCTTCCCCAATCTGATGCTCTGTACATGCCTTCACCCTCTCAATCAATACCCTCCCATATAATTTACCAGGAATACTCAACAAACTTATACCTCTGTAATTTGAGCACTCACTCTTATCCCCTTTGCCTTTGTACAATGGCACTATGCACGCATTCCGCCAATCCTCAGGCACCTCACCATGAGTCATACATACATTAAATAACCTTACCAACCAGTCAACAATACAGTCACCCCCTTTTTTAATAAATTCCACTGCAATACCATCCAAACCTGCTGCCTTGCCGGCTTTCATCTTCCGCAAAGCTTTCACTACCTCTTCTCTGTTTACCAAATCATTTTCCCTAACCCTCTCACTTTGCACACCACCTCGACCAAAACACCCTATATCTGCCACTCTATCATCAAACACATTCAACAAACCTTCAAAAAACCTATAAAAAAAGAAAAAAAAAAAAATATATATATATATATATATATATATATATATATATATATATATATATATATATATATATATATATATATATATAATTTTATATATATATATATATATATATATATATATATATATATATATATATATATATATATATATTTATATTTATTTATTATACTGTGTCGCTGTCTCCCGCGTTTGCGAGGTAGCGCAAGGAAACAGAGGAAAGAAATGGCCCAACCCCCCCCCTTACACATGTATATACATACGTCCACACACGCAAATATACATACCTACACAGCTTTCCATGGTTTACCCCAGATGCTTCACATGCCTTGATTCAATCCACTGACAGCACGTCAACCCCGGTATGCCACATCGTTCCAATTTACTCTATTCCTTGCCCTCCTTTCACCCTCCTGCATGTTCAGGCCCCGATCACACAAAATCTTTTTCACTCCATCTTTCCACCTCCAATTTGGTCTCCCTCTTCTCCTCGTTCCCTCCACCTCCACCTCTTGGTCAATCTTTCCTCACTCATTCTCTCCATGTGCCCAAACCACTTCAAAACACCCTCTTCTGCTCTCTCAACCACGCTCTTTTTATTTCCACACATCTCTCTTACCCTTACGTTACTCACTCGATCAAACCACCTCACACCACACATTGTCCTCAAACATCTCATTTCCAGCACATCCATCCTCCTGCGCACAACTCTATCCATAGCCCACGCCTCGCAACCATACAACATTGTTGGAACCACTATTCCTTCAAACATACCCATTTTTGCTTTCCGAGATAATGTTCTCGACTTCCACACATTCTTTAAAGCTCCCAGAATTTTCGCCCCCTCCCCCACCCTATGATCCACTTCCGCTTCCATGGTTCCATCCGCTGCCAGATCCACTCCCAGATATCTAAAACACTTCACTTCCTCCAGTTTTTCTCCATTCAAACTCACCTCCCAATTGACTTGACCCTCAACCCTACTGTACCTAATAACCTTGCTCTTATTCACATTTACTCTTAACTTTCTTCTTCCACACACTTTACCAAACTCAGTCACCAGCTTCTGCAGTTTCTCACATGAATCAGCCACCAGCGCTGTATCATCAGCGAACAACAACTGACTCACTTCCCAAGCTCTCTCATCTCCAACAGACTTCATACTTGCACCTCTTTCCAAAACTCTTGCATTTGATGCACGAGACCGGGTTATAGTGATGGGTGATTTGAATGCAAAGGTGAGTAATGTGGCAGTTGAGGGAATAATTGGTATGCATGGGGTGTTCAGTGTTGTAAATGGAAATGGTGAAGAGCTTGTAGATTTATGTGCTGAAAAAGGACTGATGATTGGGAATACCTGGTTTAAAAAGCGAGATATACATAAGTATACTTATGTAAGTAGGAGAGATGGCCAGAGAGCGTTATTGGATTACGTGTTAATTGACAGGCGTGCGAAAGAGAGACTTTTGGATGTTAATGTGCTGAGAGGTGCAACTGGAGGGATGTCTGATCATTATCTTGTGGAGGCTAAGGTGAAGATTAGTATGGGTTTTCAGAAAAGAGGAGTGAATGTTGGGGTGAAGAAGGTGGTGAGAGTAAGTGAGCTTGGGAAGGAGACCTGTGTGGGGAAGTACCAGGAGAGACTGTGTACAGAATGGAAAAAGGTGAGAACAATGGAAGTAAGGGGAGTGGGGGAGGAATGGGATGTATTTAGGAAATCAGTGATGGATTGCGCAAAAGATGCTTGTGGCATGAGAAGAGTGGGAGGTGGGCTGTTTAGAAAGGGTAGTGAGTGGTGGGATGAAGAAGTAAGAGTATTAGTGAAAGAGAAGAGAGAGGCATTTGGACGATTTTTGCAGGGAAAAAATGCAATTGAGTGGGAGAAGTATAAAAGAAAGAGACAGGAGGTCAAGAGAAAGGTGCAAGAGGTGAAAAAAAGGGCAAATGAGAGTTGGGGTGAGAGAGTATCATTAAATTTTAGGGAGAATAAAAAGATGTTCTGGAAGGAGGTAAATAGGGTGCGTAAGACAAGGGAGCAAATGGGAACTTCAGTGAAGGGCGTAAATGGGGAGGTGATAACAAGTAGTGGTGATGTGAGAAGGAGATGGAATGAGTATTTTGAAGGTTTGTTGAATGTGTCTGATGACAGAGTGGCAGATATAGGTGTTTTGGTCGAGGTGGTGTGCAAAGTGAGAGGGTTAGGGAAAATGATTTGGTAAACAGAGAAGAGGTAGTAAAAGCTTTGCGGAAGATGAAAGCCGGCAAGGCAGCAGGTTTGGATGGTATTGCAGTGGAATTTATTAAAAAAGGGGGTGACTGTATTGTTGACTGGTTGGTAAGGTTATTTAATGTATGTATGACTCATGGTGAGGTGCCTGAGGATTGGCGGAATGCGTGCATAGTGCCATTGTACAAAGGCAAAGGGGATAAGAGTGAGTGCTCAAATTACAGAGGTATAAGTTTGTTGAGTATTCCTGGTAAATTATATGGGAGGGTATTGATTGAGAGGGTGAAGGCATGTACAGAGCATCAGATTGGGGAAGAGCAGTGCGGTTTCAGAAGTGGTAGAGGATGTGTGGATCAGGTGTTTGCTTTGAAGAATGTATGTGAGAAATACTTAGAAAAGCAAATGGATTTGTATGTAGCATTTATGGATCTGGAGAAGGCATATGATAGAGTTGATAGAGATGCTCTGTGGAAGGTATTAAGAATATATGGTGTGGGAGGCAAGTTGTTAGAAGCAGTGAAAAGTTTTTATCAAGGATGTAAGGCATGTGTACGTGTAGGAAGAGAGGAAAGTGATTGGTTCTCAGTGAATGTAGGTTTGCGGCAGGGGTGTGTGATGTCTCCATGGTTGTTTAATTTGTTTATGAATGGGGTTGTTAGGGAGGTAAATGCAAGAGATTTGGAAAGAGGGGCAAGTATGAAGTCTGTTGGGGATGAGAGAGCTTGGGAAGTGAGTCAGTTGTTGTTCGCTGATGATACAGCGCTGGTGGCTGATTCATGTGAGAAACTGCAGAAGCTGGTGACTGAGTTTGGTAAAGTGTGTGGAAGAAGAAAGTTAAGAGTAAATGTGAATAAGAGCAAGGTTATTAGGTACAGTAGGGTTGAGGGTCAAGTCAATTGGGAGGTGATTTTGAATGGAGAAAAACTGGAGGAAGTGAAGTGTTTTAGATATCTGGGAGTGGATCTGTCAGCGGATGGAACCATGGAAGTGGAAGTGGGTCATAGGGTGGGGGAGGGGGCGAAAATTTTGGGAGCCTTGAAAAATGTGTGGAAGTCGAGAACATTATCTCGGAAAGCAAAAATGGGTATGTTTGAAGGAATAGTGGTTCCAACAATGTTGTATGGTTGCGAGGCGTGGGCTATGGATAGAGTTGTGCGCAGGAGGATGGATGTGCTGGAAATGAGATGTTTGAGGACAATGTGTGGTGTGAGGTGGTTTGATCGAGTAAGTAACGTAAGGGTAAGAGAGATGTGTGGAAATAAAAAGAGCGTGGTTGAGAGAGCAGAAGAGGGTGTTTTGAAATGGTTTGGGCACATGGAGAGAATGAGTGAGGAAAGATTGACCAAGAGGATATATGTGTCGGAGGTGGAGGGAACGAGGAGAAGAGGGAGACCAAATTGGAGGTGGAAAGATGGAGTGAAAAAGATTTTGTGTGATCGGGGCCTGAACATGCAGGAGGGTGAAAGGAGGGCAAGGAGCAGAGTGAATTGGAGCGATGTGGTGTACAGGGGTTGACGTGCTGTCAGTGGATTGAATCAAGGCATGTGAAGCGTCTGGGGTAAACCATGGAAAGCTGTGTAGGTATGTATATTTGCGTGTGTGGACGTGTGTATGTACATGTGTATGGGGGGGGGGGGTTGGGCCATTTCTTTCGTCTGTTTCCTTGCGCTACCTCGCAAACGCGGGAGACAGCGACAAAGTATAAAAGAAAAAAAAAAAAAAAAAAAAAATATATATATATGTATATATCGTCCAAATGCCTCTCTCTTCTCTTTCACTAATACTCTTACTTCTTCATCCCACCACTCACTACCCTTTCTAATCAACCCACCTCCCACTCTTCTCATGCCACAAGCATCTTTTGCGCAATCCATCACTGATTCCTTAAATACATCCCATTCCTCCCCCACTCCCCTTACTTCCATTGTTCTCACCTTTTTCCATTCTGTACTCAGTCTCTCCTGGTACTTCCTCACACAGGTCTCCTTCCCAAGCTCACTTACTCTCACCACCCTCTTCACCCCAACATTCACTCTTCTTTTCTGAAAGACCATACAAATCTTCACCTTAGCCTCCACAAGATAATGATCAGACATCCCTCCAGTTGCACCTCTCAGCACATTAACATCCAAAAGTCTCTCTTTCGCGCGCCTGTCAATTAACACGTAATCCAATAAAGCTCTCTGGCCATCTCTCCTACTTACATAAGTATACTTATGTATATCTCGCTTTTTAAACCAGGTATTTTTGCAGGGAAAAAATGCAATTGAGTGGGAGATGTATAAAAGAAAGAGACAGGAGGTCAAGAAAAAGGTGCAAGAGGTGAAAAAAAAGGGCAAATGAGAGTTGGGGTGAGAGAGTATCATTAAATTTTAGGGAGAATAAAAAGATGTTCTGGAAGGAGGTAAATAAAGTGCGTAAGACAAGGGAGCAAATGGGAACTTCAGTGAAGGGTGCAAATGGGGAGGTGATAACAAGTAGTGGTGATGTGAGAAGGAGATGGAGTGAGTATTTTGAAGGTTTGTTGAATGTGTTTGATGATAGAGTGGCAGATATAGGGTGTTTTGGTCGAGGTGGTGTGCAAAGTGAGAGGGTTAGGGAAAATGATTTGGTAAACAGAGAAGAGGTAGTGAAAGCTTTGCGGAAGATGAAAGCCGGCAAGGCAGCAGGTTTGGATGGTATTGCAGTGGAATTTATTAAAAAAGGGGGTGACTGTATTGTTGACTGGTTGGTAAGGTTATTTAATGTATGTATGACTCATGGTGAGGTGCCTGAGGATTGGCGGAATGCGTGCATAGTGCCATTGTACAAAGGCAAAGGGGATAAGAGTGAGTGCTCAAATTACAGAGGTATAAGTTTGTTGAGTATTCCTGGTAAATTATATGGGAGGGTATTGATTGAGAGGGTGAAGGCATGTACAGAGCATCAGATTGGGGAAGAGCAGTGTGGTTTCAGAAGTGGTAGAGGATGTGTGGATCAGGTGTTTGCTTTGAAGAATGTATGTGAGAAATACTTAGAAAAGCAAATGGATTTGTATGTAGCATTTATGGATCTGGAGAAGGCATATGATAGAGTTGATAGAGATGCTCTGTGGAAGGTATTAAGAATATATGGTGTGGGAGGCAAGTTGTTAGAAGCAGTGAAAAGTTTTTATCGAGGATGTAAGGCATGTGTACGTGTAGGAAGAGAGGAAAGTGATTGGTTCTCAGTGAATGTAGGTTTGCGGCAGGGGTGTGTGATGTCTCCATGGTTGTTTAATTTGTTTATGGATGGGGTTGTTAAGGAGGTAAATGCAAGAGTTTTGGAAAGAGGGGCAAGTATGAAGTCTGTTGGGGATGAGAGAGCTTGGGAAGTGAGTCAGTTGTTGTTCGCTGATGATACAGCGCTGGTGGCTGATTCATGTGAGAAACTGCAGAAGCTGGTGACTGAGTTTGGTAAAGTGTGTGAAAGAAGAAAGTTAAGAGTAAATGTGAATAAGAGCAAGGTTATTAGGTACAGTAGGGTTGAGGGTCAAGTCAATTGGGAGGTGAGTTTGAATGGAGAAAAACTGGAGGAAGTGAAGTGTTTTAGATATCTGGGAGTGGATCTGGCAGCGGATGGAACCATGGAAGCGGAAGTGGATCATAGGGTGGGGGAGGGGGCGAAAATTCTGGGAGCCTTGAAGAATGTGTGGAAGTCGAGAACATTATCTCAGAAAGCAAAAATGGGTATGTTTGAAGGAATAGTGGTTCCAACAATGTTGTATGGTTGCGAGGCGTGGGCTATGGATAGAGTTGTGCGCAGGAGGATGGATGTGCTGGAAATGAGATGTTTGAGGACAATGTGTGGTGTGAGGTGGTTTGATCGAGTAAGTAACGTAAGGGTAAGAGAGATGTGTGGAAATAAAAAGAGCGTGGTTGAGAGAGCAGAAGAGGATGTTTTGAAATGGTTTGGGCACATGGAGAGAATGAGTGAGGAAAGATTGACCAAGAGGATATATGTGTCGGAGGTGGAGGGAACGAGGAGAAGTGGGAGACCAAAGTGGAGGTGGAAAGATGGAGTGAAAAAGATTTTGTGTGATCGGAGCTTGAACATGCAGGATGGTGAAAGGAGGGCAAGGAATAGAGTGAATTGGATCAATGTGGTATACCGGGGTTGACGTGCTGTCAGTGGATTGAATCAAGGCATGTGAAGCGTCTGGGGTAAACCATGGAAAGCTGTGTAGGTATGTATATTTGCGTGTGTGGACGTATGTATATACATGTGTATGGGGGTGAGTTGGGCCATATCTTTCGTCTGTTTCCTTGCGCTACCTCGCAAACGCGGGAGACAGCAACAAAGCAAAAAAAAAAAAAAATATATATATACATCCACATACATCTACATATATACACATGTACATATTCATTCTTGCTTGCCTTCATCCATTCCTGTCACCACCCTGTCCTATAGGAAACAGCATTGCTACCCCCTGCTTCAGCAAGGCAGCGCCAAGAAAAACAGACAAAAAAGACCACATTCATTCACACTCAGTCTCTAGGTGGTATGTATAATGCACCGAAACTACATCTTCCTATCCACATCCAGGCCCCACAGACCTCTCCATTTAGCATGGATGAGATGGCCTTTTAGGGCATTCAGTTGCCATGCCATCTCATCTAATAAAAGAAAATATTTCAGCTTTACTACAGCCATGTAAGGTGTGTTAGCTTACTCTTTTGTACATATCCTTTACTTTTACATGTGTTTCTTTTATTTTGTAGTAGGAAACAAAATTTGAAGGTTATTTTTAGTGTTCAATTTCTTAAGTCACTGAGCATTTAAGGGTTGAAATGTGATCATTCATACTGCCTCTAGGATTTTATTTCTGAATAGGAAAGTTCCATTAATCTTTCATGGGAAATATCAAATCTTCTGACTTGTAGAGACAGTTTCTTCAGAGGTAAGAGTAGTAAAGTATTGCATAATGAAGACTCTGAGAAAAGGTACCAAAGGTTTGATTAAAAAGCACCTAAGAAGAAGATGTAACATGGAACTTGATATTTTTTTGAATTTCAATATCACTTTATTTTCTTATTCATTTGAAAAGGGCAGTTATGTCCCCTCTTTCAGTGCACTTTATTTCTTATTTATGTAATGGCTATGATGTTCTGCTATTGCCTCTGGCAGTATACTATCAAATTTTGTTTTAATAGTAGTCTGTGACCTGCTGAAAATTTTGTTTTTATTTATCAGCTTTGACAACTTCTTAGAGTTGGTTTTTGCCTCTGAAAGCAAGGAGGAAATGCTCAGGATAAGGTGAGGGCATACTTTCTTGCATCACTGTGCAGCTTAGCCTAATTGCTGTCTAAATGCTTCTTCCTTTGTAAAGGGCCAGTATGGCTATGGGTTTCTTGGACTGATGGTAGCTTATTGAAGTAATATTTTATAATTCTATAGAAAAGTGACATGTGAAATAGATGAATTTCATTACTTTTAAACCTAGGTTAAATCATATGATGATTTGCAAATTTACATGGACTTCAGGATGCTGTGTTTGTAGTTCAGAGAAAAAGGTTTGTTCATGAGTGCTAGGCAGGTTAAGCATGGGTAAGATTGTGATGATTACCATGGTTCTTGGGAGCTAATAGATTTCTAATCCCTTTGTTAGCAAACTGCACTTTATTCATGAAGTATTATCATTCTTAAAAGAAAAATAGCAAAAGAGATTTCTGTATAGTTTTTCTTCATATAACTTCTAAATGCATTAGACATGAATAAGATACCAGACTGATTACCTCTGCATGTCCAGATCACATTTGATATAAGCTAGCCAAGAGAACCTAAGGAGTTCAAAAGAGAATCCACCAACTCTTTGCCTACACTGGGGGGCACCACTCTTATACCAGCTGTAGAAGTAGTCTTTAGTTACCTCAGGAGTGATACAGACCACTTAAGGCAACTACTTTAGAAACAATTGGCTTTTTGACTTTGAAAAACTAAATGAAATGAGATGTATGAAAGTAAGGTTTGAACATGAAACAACAGAGACTGCAAAAAGTCAGGACCATCTTACTTGGGGAAAATTTGGCTGTATCTTAGCTTGAATCCAGTCAGAGATTACAAAGGTAGTTACAAAGTCCCCTTTTTTGTACAACTTTTTAACTCAAAAGTTAAACTGTTTTGGACGTCTTTGAAGGAGTGGCTCATGTGCAACTTATGGACTTTTTAAAGATCTTTCCTAAGTGGACATCAGGTGCATTTTGAGGAAGTGTTGTGTGCACTGTCTTTTCTGCCAGTCTTCAAGCCTATTTAGTTCATATTACTTGGAGCCTTGTCTGAGCTAGAGTATCCAAAGGATTTCCTTTCTTTCATGCAGGGTGGTTTATTTGCCATCATGCATAATAGACTCAACTTGCTGGTCATAGCAATGTCTATTACTCTTCTGCAGTTGCAGGAACCTTCTTTTGAGTAACTATGTTTGAGCCTAAAATAGACATGAATGCAGAACTCACAAATTCCATACCAAGTACATCAACAACATGACACAGAGGTGAGTTATTGAACCAGGACTGGTTGGTGTATATAAATATTGTTTTCATTTGCTGAAAAAGAGATAATACTCAACCAGTCATCTCTCATTTCCCAGCTTTTAAGAGAGCCCTTTTGTAGCAATTGCCTGGGACACAAAGTAAATGGTTTCTATTGTGGTCAACTCAAATAATTTAACAGTCCACTTGACCCTTGCATTACTCACCCCTGGACCTTCAGGTTTAGGTGGATGCTTCCAACAGAGGATGGGATTATAGTTCATCAGCTGGTTATGGAAATACAAATCTTTGGGACTTGGGAATTCTACCACTTCACATGAATAAATGTAGATGACCTGCTTGTACCAAAAAATATTTCTTGAGCATCATTATAGTGCATTTCCAGCCGGAGAATATGCTAATCTCTCCTCCAGTGCATCACAGAGGAAATACTTTTAGTAGCCCTTATGCTGAACAAACCACATTTATGCAAAGAGCCTTTTAATTTCTCTTTACTGCATGCATTGCAAAAGTGCCACAGTGGTAGAAAAACATTTCTCTTTCTCTTGAGTTTTTCCATCACATTGTATTTTTTTTTTTTCTTTTTTTCTTTTTTTTATACTTTGTCGCTGTCTCCCGCGTTTGCGAGGTAGCGCAAGGAAACAGACGAAAGAAATGGCCCAACCCCCCCCATACACATGTATATACATACGTCCACACACGCAAATATACATACCTACACAGCTTTCCATGGTTTACCCCAGACGCTTCACATGCCTTGATTCAATCCACTGACAGCACGTCAACCCCGGTATACCACATCGCTCCAATTCACTCTATTCCTTGCCCTCCTTTCATCCTCCTGCATGTTCAGGCCCCGATCACACAAAATCTTTTTCACTCCATCTTTCCACCTCCAATTTGGTCTCCCTCTTCTCCTTGCTCCCTCCACCTCCGACACATATATCCTCTTGGTCAATCTTTCCTCACTCATCCTCTCCATATGCCCAAACCACTTCAAAACACCCTCTTCTGCTCTCTCAACCACGCTCTTTTTATTTCCACACATCTCTCTTACCCTTACGTTACTTACTCGATCAAACCACCTCACACCACACATTGTCCTCAAACATCTCATTTCCAGCACATCCATCCTCCTGCGCACAACTCTATCCATAGCCCACGCCTCGCAACCATACAACATTGTTGGAACCACTATTCCTTCAAACACACCCATTTTTGCTTTCCGAGATAATGTTCTCGACTTCCACACATTCTTCAAGGCCCCCAGAATTTTCGCCCCCTCCCCCACCCTATGATCCACTTCCGCTTCCATGGTTCCATCCGCTGCCAGATCCACTCCCAGATATCTAAAACACTTCACTTCCTCCAGTTTTTCTCCATTCACACTCACCTCCCAATTGACTTGACCCTCAACCCTACTGTACCTAATAACCTTGCTCTTATTCACATTTACTCTTAACTTTCTTCTTCCACACACTTTACCAAACTCAGTCACCAGCTTCTGCAGTTTCTCACATGAATCAGCCACCAGCGCTGTATATTCCTCAAAATTTGTGCTAAAAATTTAAAAGTGCTGTAGTCTGTTAGTACATAAACAACGTAGGACTGAAAACATACAGCTCTGTGTTTTGAGGATGCTTTAATCAATTTAATAATGAATGATTTATGTTGTGTTTTACAGATGTACTCAGTAATAAGTTATCTAATCTTTGTCATACTATTACATATGTGAGTTTTTTGATATGCTGCTGAAATGCATGTACCATGTATATGTTGGTGTTTAAAGTTTTTACACACATGTTTATTAAATCAGAATCTATATGTTTGATGTTTGATCTTGAAATTTTATATGTAGACAAGGTTCAGATGCTGTGATATTATCTTATGGTATTCATAGGCATTTTTCATATCCTTTTTTAATCATATATAAGCCAAAGGTTTTGGAGGGCTACCTTATGTTGGGATGCAGAGTGCATTCCTCACGTGCCGTAGAAGTTGACTAAAGGGGACGGGAGCGGGGGGCTAGAAATCCTCCCCTCCTTGTATTTAACTTTCTAAAAGGGGAAACAGAAGAAGGGGTCACGCAGGGAGTGCTCATCCTCCTCGAAGGCTCAGATTGGGGTGTCAAAATGTGTGTGGATGTAAAGATGAGAAAAAGGGAGAGATAGGTAGTATGTTTGAGGAAAGGAACCTGGATGTTTTATCTCTCAGTGAAATGAAGCTCAAGGATAAAGGGGAAGAATGGTTTGGGAATGTCTTGGGAGTAAAGTCAGGAGTTAGTGAGAGGACAAGAGCAAGGGAAGAAGTAGCACTACTCCCGAAACAGGAGTGGTGGGAGTATGTGATAGAGTGTAAAAAAGTAAACTCTAGATTGATATGGGTAAAACTGAAAGTGGGTGGAGAGACATGGGTGATTATTGGTGCCTATGCACCTGGGCATGAGAAGAAAGATCATGAGAGGCAAGTGTTTTGGGAGCAGCTGAGTGAGTGTGTTGGTAGTTTTGATGCACGAGACCGGGTTATAGTGATGGGTGATTTGAATGCAAAGGTGAGTAATGTGGCAGTTGAGGGAATGATTGGTGCACATGGGGTGTTCAGTGTTGTAAATGGAAATGGTAAAGAGCTTGTAGATTTATGTGCTGAAAAAGGACTGGTGATTAGGAATATCTGGTTTAAAAAGAGAGATATACATAAGTATACACATGTAAGTAGGAGAGATGGCCAGAGAGTGTTATTGGATTACGTGTTAATTGATAGGCGCGTAAAAGAGAGACTTTTGCATGTCAGTGGGCTGAGAAGTGCAACTAGAGGGATGTCTGATCATTATCTTGTGGAGGCGAGGGTGAAGATATGTAGAGGTTTTCAGAAAAGAAGAGATAATGTTGGGGTAAAGAGAATGGTGAGAGTACGTGAGCTTGAAAAGGAGATTTGTGTGAGGAAGTACCAGGAGAGACTGAATACAGAATGGAAAAAGGTTAGAACAAAGGACACAAGGAGAGTGGGGGAGGAATGGGATGTATTTAGGGAAGAAGTGATGGCTTGCGCAAAAGATGCTTGTGGCATGAGAAGCGTGGGAGGTGGGCAGCTTAGAAAGGATAGTAAGTGGTGGGATGTGAAAGACAAGAGAGTGGCATTTGGCAATTTTTGCAGGGAAATAATGCAAATGAGTGGGAGATGTATAAAAGAAAGAGGCAGAAGGTCAAGAGAAAGGTGCAAGAGGTGAAAAAGAGGGCAAATGAGAGTTTGGGTAAGAGAGTATCATTAAATTTTAGGGAGAATAAAAAGATGTTTTGGAAGGAGGTAAATAAAGTGCGTAAGACAAGGGAACAAATGGGAACATCAGTGAAGGGGGCTAATGGGGAGGTGATAATAAGTAGTGGTATTGTGAGAAAGAGATGGAGTGAGTATTTTGAAGGTTTGTTGAATGTGTTTGATGATAGAGTGGCAGATATAGGGTGTTTTGGTCGAGGTGGTGTGCAAAGTGAGAGGGTTAGGGAAAATGACTTGGTAAACAGAGAAGAGGTAGTAAAAGCTTTGCGGAAGATGAAAGCCGGAAAAGCTGCGGGTTTGGATGGTATTGCAGTGGAATCTATTAAAAAAGGGGGTGACTGTATTGTTGACTGGTTGGTAAGGTTATTTGATATATGTATGACACATGGTGAGGTGCCTGAGATTTAGCAGAATGCTTGCATAGTGCCATTGTACAAAGGCAAAGGCAATAAAAGTGAGTGCTCAAATTACAGAGGTATAAGTTTGTTGAGTATTCCTGGAAAATTATATGGGAGAGTATTGATTGAGAGGGTGAAGGCATGTACAGAGCATCAGATTGGGGAAGAGCAGTGTGGTTTCAGAAGTGGTAGAGGATGTATGGATAAGGTATTTGCTTTAAGAATGTAGTTGAGAAATACTTAGAAAAGCAAATGGATTTGTATGTAGCATTTATGGATCTGGAGAAGGCATATGATAGAGTTGATAGAGATGCTTTGTGGAAGTTATTAAGAATATATGGTGTGGTAGGCAAGTTGTTGGAAGCAGTGAAAAGTTTTTATCAAGGGTGTGAGGCATGTGTACATCTAGGAAGAGAGGAAAGTGATTGGTTCTCAGTGAATGATGGTTTGCGGCAGGGGTGTGTGATATCTCCATTGTTGTTGAATTTGTTTATGGATGGGGTTGTTAGGGAGGTAAATGCAAGAGTTTTGGAAAGAGGGGCAAGTATGGAGTCTGTTGTGGATGAGAGAGCTTGGGAAGTGAGTCAGTTGTTTTTCGCTGATGATACAGCGCTGGTAGCTGATTCGTGTGAGAAACTACAGAAGTTGGTGACTGAGTTTGGTGAAATGTGTGAAAGAAGAAAGCTGAGAGTAAATTTGAATAAGAGCAAAGTTATTAGGCACATTGAGGTTGAGGGACAAGTCAATTGGGAAGTAAGTTTGAATGGAGAAAAACTGGTGATGTGAAGTGTTTTAGATATCTGTGAGTGGATTTGGCAGCGGATGGAACCATGGAAGCGAAAGTGAATCATGGGATGGGGGAGGGGGAGAAAGTTCTGAGAGCGTTGAAGAATGTGTGGAAGTGGAGAACGTTATCTTGAAAAGCAAAAATGGGTATGTTTGAAGGAATAGTGGTTCCAACAATGTTATATAGTTGCGAGGCATGGGCTATAGATCGAGTTGTGCGAAGGAGGGTGGATGTGCTGGGAATGAGATGTTTGAGGACAATATGTGGTGTGAAGTGGTTTGATCGAGCAAGTAATGAAAGGGTAAGAGAGATGTGTGGTAATACAAAGAGTGTGGTTGAGAGAGAAGAAGAGGGTGATTTGAAATGGTTTGGTCACATGGACAGAATGAGTGAGGAAAGATTGACCAAGAGGATATATGTGTCAGAGATGGAGGTAACAAGAAGTGGGAGACCAAATTGGAGGTGGAAAGTTGGAGTGAAAAAGATTGTGAGTGATTGGGGCCTGAACATGCAGGAGGGTGAAAGGTGTGCAAGGAATAAAGTGAATTGGAACGATGTAGTATACGGGGGTCGACGTGCTGTCAATGGATTGAACCAGGGCATGTGAAGCGTCTGGAGTAAACCATAGGAAGTTCTGTGGGGCCTGGATGTGAAAAGGGAGCTGTGGTTTCAGTGCATTATACATGACAGCTAGAGACAGTGTGAAAAAATGTGGCTTTTGTTGTCCTTTCCTAGCCCTACCTCGCACACATGCGGGGGAAGGGGGTTGTTATTTCATGTGTAGAAGGGTGGCAATGGGAATGAATAAAGGCAGACAGTATGAATTATGTACATGTGTATATATGCAAGGAAACAGACGAAAGACATGGCCCAACCCACCCCCATACACATGTACATACATACGTCCACACACGCAAATATACATACCTACACAGCTTTCCATGGTTCACCCCAGACGCTTCACATGCCCTGATTCAATCCACTGACAGGACGTCAACCCTGGTATACCACATCGATCCAATTCACTCTATTCCTTGCCCTCCTTTCACCCTCCTGCATGTTCAGGCTCCGATCACACAAAATCTTTTTCACTCCATCTTTCCACCTCCAATTTGGTCTCCCACTTCTCCTCGTTCCCTCCACCTCCGACACATATATCCTCTTGGTCGATCTTTCCTCACTCATTCTCTCCATGTGCCCAAACCATTTCAAAACACCCTCTTCTGCTCTCTCAACTATGCTCTTTTTATTTCCACACATCTCTCTTACCCTTACGTTACTTACTCGATCAAACCACCTCACACCACACATTGTCCTCAAACATCTCATTTCCAGCACATCCATCCTCCTGCGCACAACTCTATCCATAGCCCACGCCTCGCAACCATCCAACATTGTTGGAACCACTATTCCTTCAAACATACTCATTTTTCCTTTCCGAGATAATGTTCTCGACTTCCACACATTCTTCAAGGCTCCCAGGATTTTTGCCCCCTCCCCCACCCTATGATCTACTTCTGCTTCCATGGTTCCATCCGCTGCCAGATCCACTCCCAGATATCTAAAACACTTTACTTCCTCCAGTTTTTCTCCATTCAAACTTACCTCCCAATTGACTTGACCCTCAACCCTACTGTACCTAATTACCTTGCTCTTATTCACATTTACTCTTAACTTTCTTCTTTCACACACTTTACCAAACTCAGTCACCAGCTTCTGCAGTTTCTCACATGAATCAGGCACCAGCGCTGTATCATCAGCGAACAACAACTGACTCACTTCCCAAGCTCTCTCATCCCCAACAGACTTCATACTTGCCCCTCTTTCCAAAACTCTTGCATTTACCTCCTTAACAACCCCATCCATAAACAAATTAAACAACCATGGAGACATCACACACCCCTGCCACAAACCTACATTCACTGAGAACCAATCACTTTCCTCTCTTCCTACACGTACACATGCCTTACATCCTCGATAAAAACTTTTCACTGCTTCTAACAACTTGCCTCCCACACCATATATTCTTAATACCTTCCACAGAGGATCTCTATCAACTCTATCATATGCCTTCTCCAGATCCATAAATGCTACATACAAATCCATTTGCTTTTCTAAGTATTTCTCACATACATTCTTCAAAGCAAACACCTGATCCACACATCCTCTACCACTTCTCAAACCACACTGCTCTTCCCCAATCTGATGCTCTGTACATGCCTTCACCCTCTCAATCAATACCCTCCCATATAATTTACCAGGAATACTCAACGAACTTATACCTCTGTAATTTGAGCATTCACTCTTATCCCCTTTGCCTTTGTACAATGGCACTATGCACGCATTCCGCCAATCCTCAGGCACCTCACCATGAGTCATACATACATTAAATAACCTTACCAACTAGTCAATAATACAGTCACCCCCTTTTTTAATAAATTCCACTGCAGTACCATCCAAACCTGCTGCCTTGCCGGCTTTCATCTTCCGCAAAGCTTTTACTACCTCTTCTCTGTTTACCAAATCATTTTCCCTAACCCTCTCTCTTTGTACACCACCTCGACCAAAACACCCTATATCTGCCACTCTATCATCAAACACATTCAACAAACCTTCAAAATACTCACTCCATCTCCTTCTCACATCACCACTACTTTTATCACCTCCCCATTTGTGCCCTTCACTGAAGTTCCCATTTGCTCCCTTGTCTTACGCACTTTATTTACCTCCTTCCAGAACATCTTTTTATTCTGCCTAAAATTTAATGATACTCTCTCACCCCAACTCTCATTTGCCCTCTTTTTCACCTCTTGCACCTTTCTCTTGACCTCCTGTCTCTTTCTTTTATACATCTCCCACTCAATTGCATTTTTTCCCTGCAAAAATCGTCCAAATGCCTCTCTCTTCTCTTTCACTAATAATATATATATATATATGTATATATATATATATATATATATATATATATATATATATATATATATGTATTTTTTTTTTTTTTTTTTTTTTTTTTTTTTTTTTTTTATTTGTCGCTGTCTCCCGCGTATTGCGAGGTAGCGCAAGGAAACAGACGAAAGAAATGGCCCAACCCCCCCCATACACATGTACATACACACGTCCACACACACAAATATACATACCTACACAGCTTTCCATGGTTTACCCCGGACGCTTCACATGCCTTGATTCAATCCACTGACAGCACGTCAACCCCTGTATACCACATCGCTCCAATTCACTCTATTCCTTGCCCTCCTTTCACCCTCCTGCATGTTCAGGCCCCGATCACACAAAATCTTTTTCACTCCATCTTTCCACCTCCAATTTGGTCTCCCTCTTCTCCTCGTTCCCTCCACCTCCGACACATATATCCTCTTGGTCAATCTTTCCTCACTCATTCTCTCCATGTGCCCAAACCATTTCAAAACACCCTCTTCTTCTCTCTCAACCACGCTCTTTTTATTTCCACACATCTCTCTTACCCTTACGTTACTTACTCGATCAAACCACCTCACACCACACATTGTCCTCAAACATCTCATTTCCAGCACATCCATCCTCCTGCGCACAACTCTATCCATAGCCCACGCCTCGCAACCATACAACATTGTTGGAACTACTATTCCTTCAAACATACCCATTTTTGCTTTCCGGGATAATGTTCTCGACTTCCACACATTTTTCAAGGCTCCCAAAATTTTCGCCCCCTCCCCCACCCTATGATCCACTTCCGCTTCCATGGTTCCATCCGCTGACAGATCCACTCCCAGATATCTAAAACACTTCACTTCCTCCAGTTTTTCACCATTCAAACTCACCTCCCAATTGACTTGACCCTCAGCCCTACTGTACCTAATAACCTTGCTCTTATTCACATTTACTCTTAACTTTCTTCTTCCACACACTTTACCAAACTCCGTCACCAGCTTCTGCAGTTTCTCACATGAATCCGCCACCAGCGCTGTATCATCAGCGAACAACAACTGACTCACTTCCCAAGCTCTCTCATCCCCAACAGACTTCATACTTGCCCCTCTTTCCAAGACTCTTGCATTTACCTCCCTAACAACCCCATCCATAAACAAATTAAACAACCATGGAGACATCACACACCCCTGCCGCAAACCTACATTCACTGAGAACCAATCACTTTATATATATATATATATATATATATATATTTCTTTCTTTTCTTTCAAACTATTTGCCATTTCCCGTGTTAGCAAGGTAGCGTAAAGCACAGAGAACTGGGCCTTTGAGGGAATATCCTCATCTGGCCCCCTTCTCTGTTCCTTCTTTTGGAAAATTAAAAAAAGATAATGAGAGGGGAGGATTTCCAGCCCCCCGCTCCCTTCTCTTTTTGTTGCCTTCTACGACACGCTGGGAATACGTGGGAAGTATTCTTTCTCCCCTATCCCCAGGGATAGGAATATATATATATATATATATATATATATATATCCCTGAGGATAGGGGAGAAAGAATACTTCCCACGTATTCCCTGCGTGTCGTAGAAGGCAACTAAAAGGGGAGGGAGCGGGGGGCTGGAAATCCTCCCCTCTCATTTTTTTTTTTAATTTTCCAAAAGAAGGAACAGAGAATTGGGCCAGGTGAGGGTATTCCCTCAAAGGCCCAGTTCTCTGTGCTTTATGCTACCTTGCTAACACGGGAAATGACAAATAGTTTGAAAGAAAAGAAAGAAATATATATATATATATATATATATATGGCGAATAGTTTGAAAGAAAGAAATATATATATATATATATATATAGATGTTCTGGAAGGAGGTAAATAAAGTGCGTAAGACAAGGGAGCAAATGGGAACTTCAGTGAAGGGCGCAAATGGGGAGGTGATAACAAGTAGTGGTGATGTGAGAAGGAGATGGAGTGAGTATTTTGAAGGTTTGTTGAATGTGTTTGATGATAGAGTGGCAGATATAGGGTGTTTTGGTCGAGGTGGTGTGCAAAGTGAGAGGGTTAGGGAAAATGATTTGGTAAACAGAGAAGAGGTAGTGAAAGCTTTGCGGAAGATGAAAGCCGGCAAGGCAGCAGGTTTGGATGGTATTGCAGTGGAATTTATTAAAAAAGGGGGTGACTGTATTGTTGACTGGTTGGTAAGGTTATTTAATGTATGTATGACTCATGGTGAGGTGCCTGAGGATTGGCGGAATGCGTGCATAGTGCCATTGTACAAAGGCAAAGGGGATAAGAGTAAGTGCTCTAATTACAGAGGTATAAGTTTGTTGAGTATTCCTGGTAAATTATATGGGAGGGTATTGATTGAGAGGGTGAAGGCATGTACAGAGCATCAGATTGGGGAAGAGCAGTGTGGTTTCAGAAGTGGTAGAGGATGTGTGGATCAGGTGTTTGCTTTGAAGAATGTATGTGAGAAATACTTAGAAAAGCAAATGGATTTGTATGTAGCATTTATGGATCTGGAGAAGGCATATGATAGAGTTGATAGAGATGCTCTGTGGAAGGTATTAAGAATATATGGTGTGGGAGGAAAGTTGTTAGAAGCAGTGAAAAGTTTTATCGAGGATGTAAGGCATGTGTACGTGTAGGAAGAGAGGAAAGTGATTGGTTCTCAGTGAATGTAGGTTTGCGGCAGGGGTGTGTGATGTCTCCATGGTTGTTTAATTTGTTTATGGATGGGGTTGTTAGGGAGGTAAATGCAAGAGTTTTGGAAAGAGGGGCAAGTATGAAGTCTGTTGGGGATGAGAGAGCTTGGGAAGTGAGTCAGTTGTTGTTCGCTGATGATACAGCGCTGGTGGCTGATTCATGTGAGAAACTGCAGAAGCTGGTGACTGTGTTTGGTAAAGTGTGTGGAAGAAGAAAGTTAAGAGTAAATGTGAATAAGAGCAAGGTTATTAGGTACAGTAGGGTTGAGGGTCAAGTCAATTGGGAGGTGAGTTTGAATGGAGAAAAACTGGAGGAAGTGAAGTGTTTTAGATATCTGGGAGTGGATCTGGCAGCGGATGGAACCATGGAAGCGGAAGTGGATCATAGGGTGGGGGAGGGGGCGAAAATTCTGGGGGCCTTGAAGAATGTGTGGAAGTCGAGAACATTATCTCGGAAAGCAAAAATGGGTATGTTTGAAGGAATAATGGTTCCAACAATGTTGTATGGTTGCGAGGCGTGGGCTATGGATAGAGTTGTGCGCAGGAGGATGGATGTGCTGGAAATGAGATGTTTGAGGACAATGTGTGGTGTGAGGTGGTTTGATCGAGTGAGTAACGTAAGGGTAAGAGAGATGTGTGGAAATAAAAAGAGCGTGGTTGAGAGAGCAGAAGAGGGTGTTTTGAAGTGGTTTGGGCACATGGAGAGAATGAGTGAGGAAAGATTGACCAAGAGGATATATGTGTCGGAGGTGGAGGGAACGAGGAGAAGAGGGAGACCAAATATGAGGTGGAAAGATGGAGTGAAAAAGATTTTGTGTGATCGGGGCCTGAACATGCAGGAGGGTGAAAGGAGGGCAAGGAATAGAGTGAATTGGAGCGATGTGGTATACCGGGGTTGACGTGCTGTCAGTGGATTGAATCAAGGCATATGAAGCGTCTGGGGTAAACCATGGAAAGCTGTGTAGGTATGTATATTTGCGTGTGTGGACGTATGTATATACATGTGTATGGGGGGGGGTTGGGCCATTTCTTTCGTCTGTTTCCTTGCGCTACCTCGCAAACGCGGGAGACAGCGACAAAGTATAAAAAAAAAAAAAAAAAAATATATATATATATATATATATATATATATATATATATATTTTTTTTTCTTTTTTTTTCTACTTTGTCGCTGTCTCCCGCGTTTGCGAGGTAGCGCAAGGAAACAGACGAAAGAAAATGCCCCAACCCACCCACATACACATGTATATACATACGTCCACACATGCAAATATACATACCTACACAGCTTTCCATGGTTTACCCCAGACACTTCACACGCCGATTCAATCCACTGACAGCACGTCAACCCCGGTATACCACATCGATCCAATTCACTCTATTCCTTGCCCTCCTTTCACCCTCCTGCATGTTCAGGCCCCGATCACACAAAATCTTTTTCACTCCATCTTTCCACCTCCAATTTGGTCTCCCTCTTCTCCTCGTTCCCTCCACCTCCGACACATATATCCTCTTGGTCAATCTTTCCTCACTCATTCTCTCCATTTGCCCAAACCATTTCAAAACACCCTCTTCTGCTCTCTCAACCACGCTCTTTTTATTTCCACACATCTCTCTTACCCTTACGTTACTTACTCGATCAAACCACCTCACACCACACATTGTCCTCAAACATCTCATTTCCAGCACATCCATCCTCCTGCGCACCACTCTATCCATAGCCCACGCCTCGCAACCATACAACATTGTTGGAACCACTATTCCTTCAAACATACCCATTTTTGCTTTCCGAGGTAATGTTCTCGACTTCCACACATTCTTCAAGGCTCCCAGAATTTTCGCCCCCTCCCCCATCCTATGATCCACTTCCACTTCCATGGTTCCATCCGCTGCCAGATCCACTCCCAGATATCTAAAACACTTTACTTCCTCCAGTTTTTCTTCATTCAAACTCACCTCCCAATTGACTTGACCCTCAACCCTACTGTACCTAATAACCTTGCTCTTATTCACGTTTACTCTTAACTTTCTTCTTTCACACACTTTACCAAACTCAGTCACCAGCTTCTGCAGTTTCTCACATGAATCAGCCACCAGCGCTGTATCATCAGCGAACAACAACTGACTCACTTCCCAAGCTCTCTCATCCCCAACAGACTTCATACTTGCCCCTCTTTCCAAAACTCTTGCATTCACCTCCCTAACAACCCCATCCATAAACAAATTAAACAACCATGGAGACATCACACAGCCCTGCCGCAAACCTACATTCACTGAGAACCAATCACTTTCCTCTCTTCCTACACGTACACATGCCTTACATCCTCCATAAAAGCTTTTCACTGCTTCTAACAACTTGCCTCCCACACCATATATTCTTAATACCTTCCACAGAGCATCTCTATCAACTCTATCATATGCCTTCTCCAGATCCATAAATGCTACATACAAATCCATTTGCTTTTCTAAGCATTTCTCACATACATTCTTCAAAGCAAACACCTGATCCACACATCCTCTACCACTTCTGAAACCACACTGCTCTTCCCCAATCTGATGCTCTGTACATGCCTTCACCCTCTCAATCAATACCCTCCCATATAATTTACCAGGAATACTCAACAAACTTATACCTCTGTAATTTGAGCACTCACTCTTATCCCCTTTGCCTTTGTACAATGGCACTATGCACGCATTCCGCCAATCCTCAGGCACCTCACCATGAGTCATACATACATTAAATAACCTTACCAACCAGTCAACAATACAGTCACCCCCTTTTTTAATAAATTCCACTGCAATACCATCCAAACCTGCTGCCTTGCCGGCTTTCATCTTCCGCAAAGCTTTTACTACCTCTTCTCTGTTTACCAAATCATATATATATATATATATATATATATATATATATATATATATATATATATATATTTTTCTTTTTTTTTTTTTTTTTTTTTTGCTTTGTCGCTGTCTCCTGCGTTTGCGGGGTAGCGCAAGGAAACAGACGAAAGAAATGGCCCAACCCACCCCCATACACATGTATATACATACGTCGACACACGCAAATATACATACCTATACATACCTATGGGTAAATATATATATATATATATATATATATATATATATATATATATATATATATATATATATATGGAAAGAGGGGCAAGTATGAAGTCTGTTGGGGATGAGAGAGCTTGGGAAGTGAGTCAGTTGTTGTTCGCTGATGATACAGCGCTGGTGGCTGATTCATGTGAGAAACTGCAGAAGCTGGTGACTGAGTTTGGTAAAGTGTGTGGAAGAAGAAAGTTAAGAGTAAATGTGAATAAGAGCAAGGTTATTAGGTACAGTAGGGGTGAGGGTCAAGTCAATTGGGAGGTGAGTTTGAATGGAGAAAAACTGGAGGAAGTGAAGTGTTTTAGATATCTGGGAGTGGATCTGTCAGCGGATGGAACCATGGAAGCGGAAGTGGATCATAGGGTGGGGGAGGGGGCGAAAATTTTGGGAGCCTTGAAAAATGTGTGGAAGTCGAGAACATTATCTCGGAAAGCAAAAATGGGTATGTTTGAAGGAATAGTGGTTCCAACAATGTTGTATGGTTGCGAGGCGTGGGCTATGGATAGAGATGTGCGCAGGAGGATGGATGTGCTGGAAATGAGATGTTTGAGGACAATGTGTGGTGTGAGGTGGTTTGATCGAGTAAGTAACGTAAGGGTAAGAGAGATGTGTGGAAATAAAAAGAGCGTGGTTGAGAGAGCAGAAGGTGGTGTTTTGAAATGGTTTGGGCACATGGAGAGAATGAGTGAGGAGAGATTGACCAAGAGGATATATGTGTCGGAGGTGGAGGGAACGAGGAGAAGAGGGAGACCAAATTGGAGGTGGAAAGATGGAGTGAAAAAGATTTTGTGTGATCGGGGCCTGAACATGCAGGAGGGTGAAAGGAGGGCAAGAAATAGAGTGAATTGGAGTCATGTGGTATACAGGGGTTGACGTGCTGTCAGTGGATTGAAGCAAGGCATGTGAAGCGTCTGGGGTAAACCATGGAAAGCTGTGTAGGTATGTATATTTGCGTGTGTGGACGTGTGTATGTACATGTGTATGGGGGGGGGGGTTGGGCCATTTCTTTCGTCTGTTTCCTTGCGCTACCTCGCAAACGCGGGAGACAGCGACAAAGTATAAAAAAAAAAAAAAAAAAAAAAAAAAAAATATATGTATATTCCTCACGTGTCATAGAAGGCAATTAAAGAGGACGGGAGCGGGGGCTAGAAACCCTCCCCTCCTTGTATTTTAACTTTCTAAAAGGGGAAACAGAAGAAGGAGTCACGCGGGGAGTGCTCATCCTCCTCGAAGGCTCAGATTGGGGTGTCTAAATGTGTATGGATGTAACCAAGATGAGAAAAAAGGAGAGATAGGTAGTTTGTTTGAGGAAAGGAACCTGGATGTTTTGGCTCTGAGTGAAACGAAGCTCAAAGGTAAAGGGGTTGAGTGGTTTGGGTATGTCTTGGGAGTAAAGCCAGGGGATAGTGAAAGAACAAGAGCAAGGGAAGGAGTAGCACTACTCCTGAAACAGGAGTTGTGGGAGTATGTGATAGAGTGTAAGAAAGTAGACTCTAGAATGATATGGGTAAAACTGAAAGTAGATGGAGAGAGATGGATGATTATTGGTGCATATGCACCTGGGCATGAGAAGAAAGATCATGAGAGGCAAGTGTTTTTGGAGCAGCTGAATGAGTGTGTTAGTGGTTTTGATGCACGAGACCGGGTTATAGTGATGGGTGATTTGAATGCAAAGGTGAGTAATGTGGCAGTTGAGGGAATGATTGGTATACATGGGGTGTTCATTGTTGTAAATGGAAATGGTGAAGAGCTTATAGATTTCTGTGCTGAAAAAGGACTGGTGATTGGGAATACCTGGTTTAAAAAGATAGATATACATAAGTATACGTATGTAAGTAGGAGAGATGGCCAGAGAGTGTTATTGGATTATTTGTTAATTGATAGGTGCGTGAAAGAGAGACTTTTGGATGTTAATATACTGAGAGGTGCAACTGCAGGGATGTCTGATCATTATCTTGTGGAGGCAAAGGTGAAGATTTGTAGGGGTTTTCAGAAAAGAAGGGAGAATGTTGGGGTGAAGAGAATAGTGAGAGTAAGTGAGCTTGGGAAGGAGACTTGTGTGAGGAAGTACCAGGAGAGACTGAGTACAGAATGGAAAAAGGTGAGAGCAAAGGACGTAAGGGGAGGGGGGAAGGAATGGGATGTATTTAGGGAAGCAGTGATAGCAAAAAATGCTTGTGGCATGAGAAGCATGGGAGGTGGGGAGATTAGAAAGAGTAGTGAGTGGTGGGATGAAGAAGTAAGATTATTAGTGAAATAGAAGAGAAAGGCATTTGGACGATTTTTGCAGGGGAATAATGCAAATGAGTGGGAGATGTATAAAAGAAAGAGGCAGGAGGTCAAGAGAAAGGTGCAAGAGGTGAAAAAGAGGGCAAATGAGAGTTGGGTTGAGAGAGTATCATTAAAATTTAGGCAGAATAAAAAGATGTTTTGGAAGAAGGTAAATAAAGTGCATAAGACAAGGGAACAAATGGGAACTTCAGTGAAGGGGGCTAACGGGGAGGTGATAACAAGTAGTGGTGATGTGAAAAGGAGATGGAGTGAGTATTTTGAAGGTTTGTTGAATGAGTTTGATGATAGAGTGGCAGACATAGGGTATTTTGGTCGAGGTGGCGTGCAAAGTGAGAGGGTTAGGAAAAATGATTTGGTAAACAGAGAAGAGGTAGTAAAAGCTTTGCGGAAGACGAAAGCCGGCAAGGCAGCAGGTTTGGATGGTACTGCAGTGGAATTTTTTAAAAAAGGGGATGACTGTATTGTTGACTGGTTGGTAAGGTTATTTTATGTATGTATGACTCATGGTGAGGTGCCTGAGGATTGGCGGAATGCTTGCATAGTGCCATTGTACAGAGGCAAAGGGGATAAGAGTGAGTGCTCAAATTACACAGGTATAATTTTGTTGAGTATTCCTGGTAAATTATATGGGAGGGAATTGATTGAGAGGGTGAAGGCATGTACAGAGCATCAGATTGGGAAGAGCAGTGTGGTTTCAGAAGTGGTAGAGGATGTGTGGATCAGGTGTTTGCTTTGAAGAATGTATGTGAGAAATACTTAAAAAAGCAAATGGATTTGTATGTAGCATTTATGGATCTGGAGAAGGCATATGATAGAGTTGATAGAAATGCTCTGTGGAAGGTACTAAGAATATATGGTGTGGGAGGCAAGTTGTTAGAAGCAGTGAAAAGTTTATATCGAGGATGTAAGGCATGTGTACGTGTAGGAAGAGAGGAAAGTGATTGGTTCTCAGTGAATGTAGGTTTGCGGCAGGGTTGTTTGATGTCTCTATAGTTGTTTAATTTGTTTATGGATGGGGTTGTTGGGGAGGTGAATGCAGGAGTTTTGGAAAGAGGGGCAAGTATGCAGTCTGTTGTGGATGAGAGAGCCTGGGAAGTGAGTCAGTTGTTGTTTGCTGATGATGCAGCGCTGGTGGCTGCTTCATGTGAGAGGCTGCAGAAGCTGGTGACTGAGTTTGATGATGTGTGTGAAAGAGGGAAGTTGAGAGTAAATGTGAATAAGAGCAAGGTTATTAGGTACAGTAGGGTTGAGGGTCAAGTCACTTGGGAGGTGGGTTTGAATGGAGAAAGGCTGGAGGAAGTGAAGTGTTTTAGATGTCTGGGAGTGGATTTGGCAGCGGATGGAACCATGGAAGTGGAAGTAAATCATAGGGTGGGGGAGGGGGCAAAAATCCTGGGAGCCTTGAAGAATGTGTGGAGGTCGAGAACATTGTCTCGGAGGGCGAAAATAGGTGTGTTTCAAGGAATGTTGGTTCCAAGTGTTGTATGGTTGCGAGGCGTGGGCTGTGGATAGAGTTGTGCGTAGGAGGGTAGATGTGCTGGAAATGAGATGTTTGAGGACAATATGTGGTGTGAGGTGGTTTGATCGAGTAAGTAATAATAGGGTAAGAGAGATGTGTGGTAACAAAAGGAGTGTGGTTGAGATAGCAGAAGAGGGTGTTTTGAAGTGGTTTGGTCACACGGAGAGAATGAGTGGGGAAAGATTGACCAAGAGGGTATATGTGTCAGAGGTGGAGGGAACGAGGAGAAGTGGGAGACCAAATTGGAGATGGAAAGATGGACTGAAAAAGATTTTGAGTGATCGGGTCCTGAACATGCAGGAGGGTGAAAGGTGTGCAAGGAATAGAGTGAATTGGACCGATGTGGTATACGAGGGTCGACATGCTGTCAGTGGATTGAACCAGGGCATGTGAAGTGTCTGGGGTAAACCATGGAAAGTTGTGTGGGGCCTGGATGTGGAAAGGGAGCTGTGGTTTTGGTGCATTATTACATGACAGCTAGAAACTGAGTGTGAACAAATGGGGCCTTTTTGTCTTTCCTAGCGCTGCCTCGCACTCATGAGGGGGGAGGGGGTTGTTATTCCATGTGTGGCGAGGTGGCAATGGGAATGAATAAGGGCAGATAGTATGAATTATGTACGTGAGTATATATGTATATGTCTGTGTGTGTATATATATGTATACGTTGAGATATATAGGTGTGTATATTTGTGTGTGTGGACATGTATGTATATACATGTGTATGTGGGTGGGTTGGGCCATTCTTTCCTCTGTTTCCTTGTGCTACCTTGCTAACACCTGAGACAGTGACAAAGCAAAATAAATAAATAAATAAATGAATACAATAAAATAGATAAATATATATATATATATATATATATATATATATATATATATATATATATATATTTATATATATATATATATATATATTTATATTTATATGTTGAGTATTTCCTGGTAAATTATATGGAAGGGTATTGATTAAGAGGGTGAAGGCATGTACAGAGCATCAGATTGGGGAAGAGCAGTGTGGTTTCAGAAGTGGTAGAGGATGTGTGGATCAGGTGTTTGCTTTGAAGAATGTATGTGAGAAATACTTAGAAAAGCAAATGGATTTGTATGTAGCATTTACGGATCTGGAGAAGGCATATGATAGAGTTGATAGAGATGCTCTGTGGAAGGTATTAAGAATATATGGTGTGGGAGGCAAGTTGTTAGAAGCAATGAAAAGTTTTTATCGAGGATGTAAGGCATGTGTACGTGTAGGAAGAGAGGAAAGTGATTGGTTCTCAGTGAATGTAGGTTTGCGGCAGGGGTGTGTGATGTCTCCATGGTTGTTTAATTTGTTTATGGATGTGGTTGTTAGGGAGGTGAATGCAAGAGTTTTGGAAAGAGGGGCAAGTATGAAGTCTGTTGTGGATGAGAGAGCTTGGGAAGTGAGTCAGTTGTTGTTCGCTGATGATACAGCGCTGGTGGCTGATTCATGTGAGAAACTGCAGAAGCTGGTGACTGAGTTTGGTAAAGTGTGTGAAAGAAGAAAGTTAAGAGTAAATGTGAATAAGAGCAAGGTTATTAGGTACAGTAGGGTTGAGGGTCAAGTCAATTGGGAGGTTAGTTTGAATGGAGAAAAACTGGAGGAAGTAAACTGTTTTAGATATCTGGGAGTGGATCTGGCAGCAGATGGAACCATGGAAGCGGAAGTGGATCATAGGGTGGGGGAGGGGGCGAAAATTCTGGGAGCCTTGAAGAATGTGTGGAAGTCGAGAACATTATCTCGGAAAGCAAAAATGGGTATGTTTGAAGGAATAGTGGTTCCAACAATGTTGTATGGTTGCGAGGCGTGGGCTATGGATAGAGTTGTGCGCAGGAGGATGGATGTGCTGGAAATGAGATGTTTGAGGACAATGTGTGGTGTGAGGTGGTTTGATCGAGTAAGTAACGTAAGGGTAAGAGAGATGTGTGGAAATAAAAAGAGCGTGGTTGAGAGAGCAGAAGAGGGTGTTTTGAAATGGTTTGGGCACATGGAGAGAATGAGTGAGGAAAGATTGACCAAGAGGATATATGTGTCGGAGGTGGAGGGAACGAGGAGAAGAGGGAGACCAAATTGGAGGTGGAAAGATGGAGTGAAAAAGATTTTGTGTGATCGGGGCCTGAACATGCAGGAGGGTGAAAGGAGGGCAAGGAATAGAGTGAATTGGAGCGATGTGGTATACCGGGGTTGACGTGCTGTCAGTGGATTGAATCAAGGCATGTGAAGCGTCTGGGGTAAACCATGGAAAGTTGTGTGGGGCCTGGATGTGGAAAGGGAGCTGTGGTTTCGGGCATTATTGCGTGGCAGCTAGAGACTGAGTGTGAACGAATGGGGCCTTTGTTGTCTTTTCCTAGTGCTCCCTCGCACACATGAGGGGGGAGGGGGATGGTATTCCATGTGTGGCGAGGTGGTGATGGGAGTGAATGGGGGCAGACAGTGTGAATTGTGTGCATGGGTATATATGTATGGGTCTGTGTATTTATATATATGTGTACATTGAGATGTATAGGTATGTATATTTGCGTGTGTGGCCGTGTGTGTGTGTATACATTGTGTATGGGGGTGGGTTGGGCCATTTCTTTCGTCTGTTTCCTTGCGCTACCTCGCAAATGCGGGAGACAGCGATAAAGCAAAATAGATAAATAAATAAATATTTATTTTATTTTGCTTTGTCGCTGTCTCCTGCATTTTTGAGGTAACGCAAGGAAACAGTCAAAAGAAATGGCCCAACCCACCCCCATACACATGTATATACATACACGTCCACACACGCAAATATACATACCTATACATCTCAATGTACACATATATATATACACACACAGACACATACATATATACCCATGCACTTTATTCACACTGTCTGCCTTTATTCCTTCCCATCGCCACCTCTCCACACATGGAATACACATGGATAGAGGTTTGCGCAGGAGGGTGGATGTGCTGGAAATGAGATGTTTGAGGACAGTATGTGGTGTAAGGTGGTTTGATCGAATAAGTAATGTAAGGGTAAGAGAGATGTGTGGTAATAAAAAGAGTGTGGTTGAGAGAGCAGAAGAGGGTGTTTTGAAATGGTCTGGTCACATGGAGAGAATGAGTGAGGAAACATTGACAAAGAGGATATATGTGTCAGAGGTGGTGGGAAAGAGGAGAAGTGGGAGACCAAATTGGAGGTGAAAAGATGGAGTGAAAAAGATTTTGTGTGATCGGGGCCTGAACATGCTGGAGGGTGAAAGGTGTGCAAGGAGTAGAGTGAATTGGAGCAATGCGGTATACTGGGGTTGACGTGCTGTCATTGGATTGAACCAGGGCATGTGAAGCGTCTGGGGTAAACCATGGAAAGTTTTGTGGGGCATGAATGTGGAAAGGGAGCTGTGATTTCAATGCATTATACATGACAGCTAGAGACTGAGTGTGAACGAATGGGCCCTTTGTTGTCTTTTGTTAGCACTACCTCGTACACATGCGGGGGAAGGGGGTTGTCATTTCATCTGTGGTGAGGTGGTGACAGGAATGAATAAGGGCAGACAGAATGAATTATGTACATATGTATATATGTATAAGTTTGTGTGCATATATATATATGTATACATTGAGATGTATTGGTATATATATGTGCATGTGTGGATGTGTATGTATATGCATATGTATGTGGGTGGTTTGGGCCATTCTTTCGTCTGTTTCCTTGCGCTAATGCAAGAGACAGCGACAAAGTATAATGAAAAAACATAAGCCAACTGATCAAGTAATGAGTCAAGATTTTAATCATAGATTTCTTTAAATCTTGTGTATTCATCCTAATAATGTTGATATACTGTTTTATGCTAGAGGTTTTGAAATACGTTCCTATGATGCCTATATATAATTATGTACATTATTTTCTCTCATGTTTCTTTTTTCATTGGCACAGTGGCAGTGTCTCAACCAATCAGGTTATCGGGTTCTGCTACTGTGGTAGGCTCAAAATTGGGAAAAGTTTTAAATTTGTGTCTCAAGGTGATGCTCTAGTTCTAGAGTATCCAAACCTCATTTTGCCTTCTCATGGTAACCTCATTATTTCACCCTTAGGGTTAGAACTGAAGGGAGAGGCATTGCCCAACTCCATCAGGGTAGTAGTATTTTTTTTTCAATACAGACAAACACTTGAGGTGTTCTTGGGTTTTTAGTTTTTGGACAATTAAGGAGCCCTGATGCCTCTGGTAAACAATGCAATGGAGTTGCCTTTTACCAGTGGCCTGTCAAAGGTGATTCACAAAAAGCATAGAAGCACTGCAGGAGTCTGCCAGTTTAAGCCAAGGAGTAAAGGGTGAGAGTGAAAGGAGGGAGCATGAGGAGAAATATAAGAGGTATAGTTTAACTTATAGTATTAACTTTCTAAAATGGGAAACAGAAGAAGGAGTCATGCGGGGAGTGATCATCCTCCTCGAAGGCTCAGAGTGGGGTGCCTAAATGTGTGTGGATGTAACCAAGATGTGAAAAAAGGAGAGATAGGTAGTATGTTTGAGGAAAGGAACCTGGATGTTTTGGCTCTGAGTGAAACGAAGCTCAAGGGTAAAGGGGAAGAGTGGTTTGGAAATGTCTGGGGAGTGAAGTCAGGGGTTAGTGAGAGGACAAGAGCAAGGGAAGGAGTAGCAATACTCCTGAAACAGGAGTTGTGGGAGTATGTGATAGAATGTAAGAAAGTAAATTCTCGATTAATATGGGTAAAACTGAAAGTTGATGGAGAGAGGTGGGTGATTATTGGTGCATATGCACCTGGGCATGAGAAGAAAGATCATGAGAGGCAAGTGTTTTGGGAGCAGCTGAATGAGTGTGTTAGCGGTTTTGATGCACGAGACCGGGTTATAGTGATGGGTGATTTGAATGCAAAGGTGAGTAATGTGGCAGTTGAGGGAATAATTGGTATGCATGGGGTGTTCAGTGTTGTAAATGGAAATGGTGAAGAGCTTGTAGATTTATATGCTGAAAAAGGACTGATGATTGGGAATACCTGGTTTAAAAAGCGAGATATACATAAGTATACTTATGTAAGTAGGAGAGATGGCCAGAGAGCGCTATTGGATTACGTGTTGATTGACAGGCGTGCGAAAGAGAGACTTTTGGATGTTAATGTGCTGAGAGGTGCAACTGGAGGGATGTCTGATCATTATCTTGTGGAGGCTAAGGTGAAGATTAGTATGGGTTTTCAGAAAAGAGGAGTGAATGTTGGGGTGAAGAAGGTGGTGAGAGTAAGTGAGCTTGGGAAGGAGACCTGTGTGGGGAAGTACCAGGAGAGACTGTGTACAGAATGGAAAAAGGTGAGAACAATGGAAGTAAGGGGAGTGGGGGAGGAATGGGATGTATTTAGGGAATCAGTGATGGATTGCACAAAAGATGCTTGTGGCATGAGAAGAGTGGGAGGTGGGCTGTTTAGAAAGGGTAGTGAGTGGTGGGATGAAGAAGTAAGAGTATTAGTGAAAGAGAAGAGAGAGGCATTTGGACGATTTTTGCAGGGAAAAAATGCAATTGAGTGGGAGAAGTATAAAAGAAAGAGACAGGAGGTCAAGAGAAAGGTGCAAGAGGTGAAAAAAAGGGCAAATGAGAGTTGGGGTGAGAGACTATCAGTAAATTTTAGGGAGAATAAAAAGATGTTCTGGAAGGAGGTAAATAGGGTGCGTAAGACAAGGGAGCAAATGGGAACTTCAGTGAAGGGCGTAAATGGGGAGGTGATAACAAGTAGTGGTGATGTGAGAAGGAGATGGAATGAGTATTTTGAAGGTTTGTTGAATGTGTCTGATGACAGAG